>NC_056732.1:1397514416-1397701916 GCF_019279795.1 Protopterus annectens | reverse complement strand
ACATCAGCAAAACCTGAATTTAACGAATGAACACAATGTGTAGGATTTCACAGGGTAAGTATCCAGGTGACCAACAAGGGGAAATTTGCCCTTTACCCTATTGTAGTGCAGTCTCGGGGTTAGGTATATTTAGTTAGGGGGCACTCCCCACATTTTGTGGGTGGGGGCATAGCCCCCTCCACTTGAGTGGTTTTGAGGTAGTGAGGAGTGTTACATTAGTAGATGGTGGCCAACTGTATACTTACATTGTGAAATATTTTGGCATTGTAATCGTTCATTAAATTCAGATTTTGTTGATGTTGTCTCAGCAGTGTTGTCTTTAGTAATGTGGGGTTTTGTTCTTTTGAAGTATACCCATACGCATACACATGCGCACACACACACACACACACACACACACACACACACACACACACACACACACACACAATGGTGCAACCTTAATTTATGGCATCAGTTTATTCTTCTGCCAAATCTGAACATGCTAGACATTTGTATAGCTACCTCAGATAAGTTTTAAGAACTGCATGTCTGATGTGCTTTGGAAATTTTGGGCATTTAGTATAAAACAGAACCACATGACAACTTACAAAAATTGACTTAAATGGGAATCTAAGTAACTAGCTGTGTGTGACAGTCATTTATTTTGCTTATCTATTCTACATTTGTTAAGTGGGATTGTCTGAGTGGGCATGAGAGCCCCTTTTCAGTGGAGGCCTGTGGAGAAAAGCTCCATGTGACAAATAACAGTATACTATGCGAGCTTTACCTGACAAATAGTAATAGTAATATGTAGTAACAGTCATGGTAAACTGTGTTTAAATATGTTTTCTCTTGCTGTATCTGCTCTGCTTCTAAAAACTTTTTGTTACTCTGGTAGGGCTGACTGCTAGATGAAATGCAAACTGTATGCTGTCTGAATGAATAGCTTACTTACTACTGTTACCTCCGAGGTTCATTCATTTCTGCATTTACCTTCATTTTCCTGTACTCCGTTCCATTCATCAGAGATGCTAAAGCTTCTCAAGTGAATGACTGCATTGTATTTGCTAAACCTTTTATAGCAGTGCATTCTGCATATCTGATGGGAAGTCTATACAATTTTATCTTTTATTTTTTAATGTATAAATGCTTCATGACTACCAACTTAACACAGGCTTTTTTGTTGTTGTTTTCCACCCTGTTTTTGCTGCTGTGGATTTTCACATGAGGTTAGTAAGGCTGTTAAAGCACAAATTGTTTATGCTATTTTTAAATGATTTAGCACATAGTTACTTAATTATCTTAGCAGTTTTATTAATGATTTTTTTTTAAGTTTGGATCACTGAACAAACATACCCTTCTGGCCATTGGCAACCAATTTTTGGTAGAATGAAAAAGATCCATAATTCAGCCACTTATATAGGCAGTTAATTATTTACTTTGGTGTTAAAAGTGTATGCATTTGTATTATTAAAAACATATGGTTTACAGTGGGAACAAAGCTTGTACTTTCATTGAGCCAAGGATACTACAGTAAGTTGATTTTGAAGAATTAAAGATGGTGCAATTGTTTTGTCTTGAATAAAAATGAACTACCTGGATATCAGAGATATCAGACCTCAAGACTAGGTAAAGCATGTTTGTCTGTCCTTCTGTGTATTTATATATGTTTCAATAGACAGACTAATTTGAAATAAAAATGTTACTGTTGTTTCAAAACTTTCCAACTATAGGACAGTACATTCCATAGCAGGATTCCTCACAGCTGTAGTACTTCGCCCTCTAGTGGTAAAAACTTTTAAGACAGTTTTTTTAGCATTCTGTTATTTGACAGCATAGGGGAAAGTTTACCAACAGTAGGATTCTGACTATACAGTATGGATGTTTATCCCCCCAAGAATTATTTACAGTACATATGTTTACCCCCCTGAAGTATGGCGCAGACAAGGAAAGGATGTAATTTTTGCTTCTCCGTATCATAAGCAGACCCCACATCCAACGTGAGAGAAAAAAACATTAATTCCCAAATATATGTAAAGTATTTCTTTACCAGGAATCAGAGCAGTGTAAACATTAGCTCAGTACATCACTGTAAAAGTTCTCATTAATAGAAAGCTTCAACAAGAAACATTAGTCATGTTCAGTGATCCTTTTCGAAATTATTTCACATCTTGTAGTCTTGCTAAAAGATGGCAGGTCATGCCTTTCAGTGTGCTTTCACATAGTAACTTCATAGTAGTTACTGTGGCAGCAAACCATATTTTATAAAGGAAATAGTATGCAACTGAAATGGAAGAACATGTTGTATTTTAAAGATTTTGTGAAATATTTACTTCATTATGTTAAAGAGAATGGAGGCTGATGAGCAAACGTAAAGAATAAAGCAAGCAGCTGAATCTAGAAAACAAAGTCAAGGAAAACACATTCTCTGGAGAAGTGCAGATGATAATAAAACAAAATCAGGGTTTAAAAATCTTTTCAAGTCTTTCTTACAAAAAGATGACATCTTGCAGGACATATGTATTCTTAACTAGTGTAGATTTAAAGATGTCAGCTTTTTATCAAATGTGAGGCTAACAACTGTAGCATGTTAACTGTTTCTGAGTTTTTTTTTTTTATAATATTAAAGTGTTTCACTTTCAGTACTGTATTTTCTACCCTATTTATATGAGAAACAGAAAAATAATGCTCTTTTAAAATGTGGAAATGTGGAAATGTGGAATTTGCCTTGGTGTGTGTGTGTGTGTGTGTGTGTGTGTGTGTGTGTGTGTGTGTGTGTGTGTGTGTGTGTGTGTGTGTGTGTTTAAGATGCAGCTTCTGAAGTCAAGTCTATGCAGTTAAAACAGATGTGTGAACACATATTAGTAACAGACTTGGGGGTGTTTCTATAAGATGATCTTAGGGAAGGCAAGCAATGTGCAGAATCATTAAGGCTGTGCCAAAACATCTTATCGTGACAAAGGAGAGACTTCACGAGCTGCAAGTACATCTTATTCTCTACAGGCAGTTGATACATAGCTGTCTGTAACATTTTAGAGGGCCATTTTACAAATACATAGAAAACACTCAGAACACAATAAAGGTGGTACATGATCCCCATCTGAAGTAACAGGAAGGCAAGGAAAACACATTGTTTATATTAGAGATAAAAAGGGGATCAACTAGCTCTGGGATACATTCAAAATCTAAAAGGGTAGAAACTGCTGTCATAAAAAGAGCCATTCAGGAGCTGAAGTGGTAGGACATGAGTTTTGGATAAATAAGACTTGCTTGGGAGGAATATGAGCACATCCCTCCACAAACTCGTTGGTTTTTATAGTACTTTTTCCTGAAGAGGTACTCTTTCAGAAACAAAGAAAGAATCAAAGAATGCATTGGACAAGCATAACTGAAATATAACAGAGAGGAGTGTGTAGGCTGACAGATAATTACAATCAATATTTGTCAGGTTGACCAGGCTGTAGCCAAGAAGTTGAACAAGTTGGTTGTTCACTATTGGCAGACTATATAGCTGGGTTTTCACTTTATAATTTTCATTTAAATAAAGGTTTGTTCTTAAGATTTGTGTAATAAGTATATATTACTCCAGTTTATTTGAAGCAGTTTCCGTTATACTATAGTTTATGAAATAAAGCACTGACTATATTATTATAAGGATAGTAGGATACATAGATTTTAAAACTAAGCACAGAGATAAAGGGAAGGTTTTTTATTTATTTATTTGCTTTTCCATTCTTTCATTCATTTGTCCATGTATTTTAACCTTTACAATTTGGCTGTCTTTGCAGATACAGTCTAATTAATTTGATTTCACACCTAAACAAACTCTTATACTTCCCCAAAAAAGGATGAACAAGTACAGCAGCTAATGTTTTCCTCCCTTTTACTGTCTTGAAAGATATCTGGTTTTAGCAAGTAGCTTGTATAAGGTCTGGGAATTCTGTCATGTAGTCATGACCTCTCTCAGGCTAATCCAAGATGCTATGGGAGTTTAGGTTTCATAATTCCTTCATGCAGGCCAGCAAAGGAAAGGTTGTTACACCTGCAGCACCCCCTCATGTACATCATAAAGACATTGCTATAGTCCCATTCCTAAATAAATGGTGAGGTACAGTTTTGTGCTGTGGGTTTCCATCACAGTTCATTTTTTTTAATTGAACTCCAGCTCACCTCCTAGTGATGAAAATGGCAAATTGCATGGCCGTTCCTTCTTGCAGTCCTAATTTAAAATGAAGCAAATTTCTAAATATGTTACTACTAGACATATCCATGTTTATGTGCAGGAGGGTGATTTAACTGGATACTATAATAACTTGAAAAGAGGCAGGATATGTTTTCATATAAATATAAAAACAAAAAAAAATGTGTGTTCAATATACTACACGAAAACACAATGTTATGTAATAGTATCTGTATATTTTGGAAGATGGCAATTTACTGACAAAAACTAAGACCAAAACTCAATTCTATTAATTATATTTTTGGACTCCTTTGACATTACATGCATTTGGAGTTTTAATATTTCCTAGATTTGCTCATTTTAATTTCTCATGTAGCCATTCTGAAGATTTGGGTATGAATTGTTTAGCACCTTCACATGTATTTTTGTCTTATCCATTTTAGTATGTTATGTACCAAAAGTGGTATCCTTAAATCCGAAATCCCAATATGTTGTCTGATTGCCTTTGCTTGTACAGTTGGAACAGTGTAGTTGTGCAAAGCCAGAGTCTATCCAAAGTTTTTTTTTATCTATCTCTCTATGTCTGCCTGTCTATCTATCTATCTATCTATCTATCTATCTATCTATCTATCTATCTATCCTTTTGTTGACCAGATTAGTCCTGTTAGGCTTGTAGCCTCTTCTCAGGGAAGACTCAAAGTGGTATTTATACTAATAGCGAAACTTGGCCAGGACACTGGTAAATTTTCCTTACTCATTTCAGTAGGTGTTGTGGGATCTTTTACATCCACATAAGCTACCACCATCTGAAGAGGATAGGACCTCAGTTTCATATCTCATCCAAAGGATGTAAAAAATATAGACCTGTTTGAAGGAAACTGATTTACAGTGCAATACTTTACATGTCATTTATTTATATACAAGGTACATGTAAAGGAAAAATGTGCCAGATTTGGTATGAATCAGATGGTCATTTGTAATAATAAACTGTATAAATCAGATGGTCATTTGTAATAATAAATTATGTTCCATAACCTTTCACCACTGACTTAACTATGAACAGTATTTTCTCCAAGTAGTCCTCAGGCAGTATAAATCAGAGAAAACAAATGTTATTTATAAGTCTTCTAAACTTCATTAAGGTTTCATTTAAAATGCAAATGCAAATACAGAGTATTAAGTTATCCCTATCTTGTTCAACTTCCCTGTTCAACATTATTACATAACTTATGTCCTAAGCTCTTTAGAAAATTAAAGAGGATACACTAAATATGAAGCATTGTTTTACTGTACAAGTACTGTAAGAAATACCAAAATTACAAACTATGTAAATACAATGAAAACAATATGAAATATTCACTATAAAAATCAAATATAAAACAAACTGTATAGTAGATCAGCTTTCCAATAACTTTGTGGATACCATTCTGCTTAAACCAGACAAAGCATCCCAAACCGTCCAGAAGATCCTAAAATCTATCTCCATGGAAGACTGCAGCAAAGAAGACCAACACACAGTCAAAAAATATTCCAATACAATGTTGGTACATTATTACTACATTATTGCCACAGTAAGCATAAAAAGTAACAACTTAGCCACAACAGTTTCAGGATATGGCCTACAAATGTCAGCAATAAACGTTTCCAATTTCCTAACCAGAAATCACAAAGTTACTGGCATGTCCATGATGAAAGTGTCAATGGCATATCCATAAGTTCATAGGCAGGTACTAGGCTATAGGCCCTATCAAGCCTAGCCATAGTGATTCCCTGGTTATTGCTTCCCACAGATATTTACTTTCCTGGACCCCTGTCTATCAGGGCTACTGATGTGATCCCCGGGGTGAATTTCCTGTCTCCCATCCAATCATCAAGGTTCCTCTTGAAGAGGGCCATTGAGGTGCTCTGCCTGACATGTATGGGCAGCCTGTTCCAGAGTGTGGGGAGTCTCTGGGTCAGGAACCTATCCCGCCAGCATGTTCTATTCATTGTGATAACAAGGTTAAGATCCCTGGAGCATGTGGCTTGGAGTGATTGGGATTTCTTTAAGTGTAGCATGTCCAACAACTCTGGGTTTGACATGGCCTTGTATGTTAGGCAGAGATCACCTCTGAGTAGGCGATATGTGACAGAGTATAGCTGGAGATGTTCATCGTGTTTCACTGCTGCAGTCATTACACTTGGGGTTATCCTGCCGTCAGGCGGTGCCGCAGTCGGCCAGAGTTCCAAAGTCTTGGTCCAGCATCAGTTGCTGTCGCCTCTTCCCTGACGTCAGTGCGCCAGGGGTATATAAGATGCAGCTGACGCCATTTTCTTCAGTCTTTCTTCCCTCACGGTGCCCGAAGCAAAAGCAGTTTGCAAGTGCCGGTCGGCTGACTCCTGAGATTTTCAAATTCGAATTTCAGAACCGAAGTCTTCAATAAAGCTTAGTACCCCATTGGAGAAACTTTTTCTTGCCTCAGACCGATGTCAGTAAAAGTTAATAATTGTATTTCTTGTGGGAAGCAAATACCTCATAAGGATTTTCATTCTTACTGTATTCCATGCCTAGGCCCTGACCACGACGTCACTAGTTGTCGGTTTTGTGCTAGATTTAACAAACGCACTATTAAATGCCAGTTTGATTTTGCTTTGCATTACTTTGGCCGAAGGTTCAATTATACAATGCCTTGGGAACAACCAATGACCGGAATTCACAAAAAGCGCAAAGACAAGGATAAGGACAGGCATCCAAGGTCCAAAACCGACGACAAAGCCTCTTCTAGGCCACTCGCCGGTTCGCCGGTTCTCAGTGAGGCACTTTCGCAGCCCCTGACACCCGCTACCTCAGAGCCACAGGCCGCCTCTGACTCCCATGTGGAGACTACCAGGCCTCTGGAAACTCAAGGTATTGGGCCTACGGAAACTAATCCCTCACATGGATCTGGAGCCGCTGAGCAGGCACCGGCTTCTGAGGGTGTTTTCAGACCTTAACAGCTTACCTTCAAAACAACAACCAAATCTAAAACACCATTAAAGACAAAGAAATAAGTACAGCATTCTCCTGGACAGGCCTCCATGCCTAAGAAACAGATGCTCAAAATGGCCGAAGACCTAATCACTCTGATCAGGGGTTCCCATCCCCCTCCTGATAAAAGGCCTAGGCAGGATACAGACTATGACTCTTCTGATCAGGTTTCCATTTCCTCTTACTCCTCTTCAGACCAGGGATACTCTATACCCCCCTATGAGGACTCTGATGCTGAAGAATCCATTCCTTCAGCCTCTCCTCCTGAGGATTACTCTTTTGGGGAAACTTTGCATACCATGAGGGAGCATTTCCATTGGGAGAGCCAGAATTACTCAGAATCCAAGAAAAGGCTCAGAGATTTTCTTTTATTGCCTCAGCACAGGCCCCTTGCTATTCCGCCTGTGTTAGATATTGTGGATGATGTGTTCTCCAAATCTAGTTTAACCCCTGATTCTTTGCCCCCAGCTCTAGTCAAGCCAGACAGGTACTACAGAGTCCCTGACTCTCACAAATTTCTCTATAAAAACCCTGCTGCTGACCCAGAAACTATTTCCCATGGTCCCAAAGGGGTAAAGGCTTCCACTGCTAAAAATCCAGTCCCCTCTGACAGGGATTCTAGAGCACTGGATAGATGGGGGAAGAAAGTTTATACTTCTGCAACTTTAGCAGTAAGGGCTTTAAATTGCCAGTTCCACATGCTTAAATACCAACAATATTTAATGTCTCTGTTAAAACAGAAAATGCTTACAAGCTTAGAAGGTCCTGATTTTAAGGAAATGCAGGATTTATTGCATGCAGCTGAACAAGTGGGAAAACTTACTCTGCAATGTGGTTTTGATTCATTAGAGGCATCTTGTAGAGCCGCAGTTACAGGATCTGTGATTCGAAGGCGTGCTTGGTTAAAAGAACAAAGTTTACCTGACCATGTTAAGGCAAAATTATTGGATGCTCCTTTACAGCATGATATCTTGTTTGGTATTAAGGCAGAAGAGGTGTTAAAGAAAATGGAGGATAAAGCAAAATCTATGAAAATAGTGAAGGATTTCTTATAGGTACAGCCACCTAGATTTAGCAGAAATTGGCCTTCAAAAAAATTGGTCCTTTCCAGTGTCAGACAGACCACAAATAGGCAGATATAGATGCCCAAGAGGCAGATCTCAGCCCCTAGGCTCTTACAGACCACGACAGTGGGGTGCTTCAATCCCAAAAGGAGGAGAAGACAAGTCACAACCTTATAGGAAACAGTCCCAATGGCTTCCCCTTCCAAATGCCAAGCACTTACCTTTTGGAAGCTCCCTTAGGGGAGAAAACTAGCACTTTTTTCTCAAAATTGGCATATAATCACCCAAGACAAATGGGTACTGAATATTGTGTCTCAAGGTTACAGGTTCCACTTTCACACTCTACCCAGGCCAAAAGGAATGCCATACCTGCCACAAAATCAATGGGCAGAGGCACAAAAACAAATCACAGCCCTCGTGGACATGAGAGCTATTCAAAAAGTGCCACAACAGGAAGAAGGACATGGATTTTACTCAAGACTTTTCTTGGTCCCCAGAAAGGACAAAGCCTGGAGACCCATACTGGACCTATCTATTCTAAATACTTACCTGGATGTTCCGAAATTCAAAATGTTGACTCTACAGCAACTTCTTCCCATGCTGGGCAAGAAGGCTTGGCTTGTTACTTTGGACCTCAAAGAGGCATACCTGCATGTCCCAATCAGACAACATTGCAGAAGATACCTCAGATTCCTAGCTGGCACAATGCATTACCAATTCTCTGCACTGCCCTTTGGCTTATCTACTGTGCCCAGGGTCTTCACAAAATGTCTGGCACCAGTAATTGCATTTTGCAGACAAAAAGGAATTCAAATATATCCCTACTTGGACGACTGCCTTATTCAAGCAGAGAGCAAGGACATTCTACTAACTCATCTGGCGTTTGTAAAAAGATTACTAATGGGCCTAGGATACACTATAAATGAAAAGAAGTCAAAACTAGTGCCCTCACAAGAGATAATATTCCTAGGTGCAAGCTTAAATACAACTGCCCAGATGGCTTATCTCATGCCAGACAAGCAAAGACAACTGACTCAGTACTTTCAATTGATGGCAACAAAAACCCAACTCCCTGCAAGAAAAATTCTGCAGGCCATGGGGTTCATGGCATCCTGCATACTACTAATACCATATGCCAGACTGCATATGAGGAAGTTACAATAGTATCTAAAAAGTGTTTGGACTCAACACTGTCACAGTTTGGAAGCAATAATACCACTTATTCCCTGCCTACAACAGGAGTTTCGATGGTGGGCACAGGCATTTCACCACAACAAGGGACAGCCTTTCACTTTACTCACAGCCAGGCAGACACTAACAACAGATGCATTGGATTATGCCTGGGGAGCACATATGGAAGGAAAATGTATTCAGGGTAAGTGGGCCGCAGACCAAATGCATCTTCACATCAATCAAAAAGAGATGCTAGCTGTACAAAATGCCCTGACAGCTTTCAAGGACCTTCTGCATCCAGGACAACTTTTACTAAAGACGGACAATACCACAGTTATGTGGTACATAAGCAAGCAAGGGGGCACACACTCCTACCCCCTCTGCAGACAAGCCATGACTTTGTGGAATACAGCACTGACTTATCAAGTTCATCTGCAAGCACAATTCCTGCCAAGAAAGCAAAATACTCTGGCAGATGACTTAAGCAGAAACATCATGGATCCTCACGAGTGGAAATTAAACCCACAAGTATTCAGCATGATAACTCAGAAATGGGGGTGCCCAGACATAGATCTCTTTGCCTCCCCTCTGAAATGCCAACTGCAGAAATTCTGCACAAGGACTTACCACACACAAGCATGGAAAGTGGACGCTCTTTCATTCAGCTGGAAAACACTAAAAGTTTATGCCTTCCCACCACTGCCTCTCCTTTCAAAGGTACTCCTAAAAGCCAGACTAGAGAGGCCAAAAATGATCCTGATTGCCCCGGACTGGCCACGCCAGCACTGGTACCCAATCTTAAAGAACTTGGCTCAAGGCTCAGCACATGGATTTTACCTCAAATTCCTCATCTTCTGACTCAGCAAAACAATCAGATCCTGCACAGCCAGCTCAAAACCTTAAATCTGGCTGCATGGCAGATTACTTAGCCAAGCAGACAACACCTCTCTCTAAAGCTGTTATGGATGTCATTTTGGAGGCCAGGAGGCTCAGCACCAGGAAATCTTATTCAGAAAAATGGAAGAGATTCTGCGCCTGGAACCAGGCTCAAGGCCTTGACCCTCTTGTTCCAAATATTCCTCAGATTTTACAATACTTAACTGAGATGCTGGACAAAGGCCTATCCTTTTCATTTATTAAGATCCACATCTCTGCCATTTCAGCTCATTACAACACAGATCCTCCTATTTACTCTCATCCATTACTAAGGCAATACCTCAGAGGGGTTAAAAACATAAGACCACCCCGGAGAGCACCAACACCAACTTGGGACCTCAACTTCATCTTGGAAAAACTTACTTTACCACCTTTTGAGCCAGCCAATTCAGCAGAATTAAAATTTTTGTCATGGAAAACTGCTCTGCTTCTGGCAATAACCTCAGCACGAAGAGTCTCCGAGTTACAGGCACTAATGGCAGTGGAACCTTTCATCATTTTTCATCAGGACAGGGTTTCTTTAAGAACAAACCCTACATTTATGCCAAAGGTGGTATCCAGTATGGCTCTTAACCAAACTATTCACTTTCCAACATTTTATCCAAATCCCCAGAATAAAGGGGAGAGACTTCTGCACTCATTGGACATACACAGGCAGTTACGCTTCTACTTGGACAAAACAAAAGCTTTCAGGAAAACTGAGCAACTGTTTGTAGCATATGCTGCAGGATCACAGGGAAAGGCTATTTCAAAGCAGACCATTTCAAAGTGGATAGGACACTGTATCCATTTCTGCTACACACAGCATGGAAAAACTGTACCTAACAACATTAGGCCACATTCTACCAGAGCAACAGCCACTTCAGCAGCCTACCTTAGAGGAGTACCTACCAAGGATATTTTGGAAACTGCAACTTGGAGTTCAGTGCACACCTTTACCAAGCATCACCACTTGCCTCTTTACTCGAAATCCAGAGCTGGCTTTGCCACTGCAGTGCTGCAGGGCCTCATAGCCCCCCCGAATCCTTTATAGACCCAGCCACCCAACCTCAGCTTTGGGATTCAACCCAAGTGTATTGACTGCAGCAGTGAAACACGATGAACATAGTACAGTTTTATACCTACTATAAATGTAGATGTTCAAGTGTATTCACTGCTGCAGTCCAGGTTACCCTCCCTCCATCTCCACTTTCTTAGCTGGGACCTATCTATACCTTTCTAACCTATACAACCTATGTGGTGTATTTGCTTGTAACTGAAGGTATTGTTTTTATTTTTTATGTATGTTTTATTAGCAATATGTATTGCCTACCTATTTGGGGGCACCTGACATTTGAGGCAAGAAAAACTGAAGAAAATGGCATCGGCTGCATCTTATATACCCCTGGCGCACTGATGTCAGGGAAGAGGTGACAGCAACCGACGCCGGACCAAGACTTTGGAACTCTGGCTGACTGCGGGACCGCCTGATGGCAGGATAACCCCAAGTGTAATGACTGCAGCAGTGAATACACTCGATCATCTACATTTATGGTAGGTACAAAACTGTACTTTTCTTTAGATGGTCAGCATAAGACATCTGCTTTAGGCCTGTGATTCTTTTTGTGAGGTATTTCTGCAGCCTTTCTAGTTGTTGTAGATATCTTGTGAGGTACATACCAAATGGGGCATTGTATTCTATAATGGGTCTAATGAGGGATGAGTACAGAGTGACAATGACCTCCTTTTTTCTGGATGAAAAGCCCTTAGTGATGAGGTGTGCCACATAGAAGGATTTTCTAACTGTTGTGGCTATGTGGTTATCAAAGGTGAGAACACTGTCCACCTGTGTCCCTAGGTCTCTTATCACACTTTCGGTGTTTAGTGTACTGCCACCTATGTGGTAGTTCACAGGTATGTGGTTTTTCTCAAAGGGGATAACTATAAATTTTTTGGCATTTAGCTTGAGCCCATGGCTCTGGCATCAGGCATCTTTTACGGTAAGGCGCTTTTGTAGTATATCCACATCATTTGGGGATTCAATAATGGCTCCCAGCTTGCAGTCATCTGCGAACTTTGTTTGCTGGAATGTTTGTGATGAATGTGCCAATAGATATCTCCACCAAAAAACTAGATGCAGTCTTCAGAAGCCCTCTGTAAATTCTGACATTGTCACTCCAAGCTCCTGGGAATGAAATGGGCATGACCAAGACTCCTCTCTCCTGTTGTGTGCCCATTAGACTGCTCCAAATATGCTCCAAGGAAACAGGAAAAGTGGCATTAACAGCAACACTACCTCTAACCAACAACCCATCAAGAAGTGAGTAGTAATAAAATATAATGAAAAAGCAGAAAATAATTCAAAGTGAAAAAAGCAAACAGATAAATCAACATAAGGAATCTGTAGGCAGCCAACATTTCCTTCTTCAGAAATGCATTTTTAATTAAAAACTAGTCATTTTTCTGTAATCCCACAGTAGTCACCAGAAGAAGAGTGGGGAGTAAGTCTTTGAAAAATATATCAGGGCCAAAAACATAGAATTTTCAGATAGGCATTTTCAAAATACTAAGAAAAATCAATATTTACATTAACTATTTCTTTCTTTACTAACATTCCACATCTTCACGATGCATTTGCCATTAACTTTTTTCTTTCTTTTCCAAACATTCATACACCTAAAGGGTATTTCCATATTTCACCATTGTCCCATTCATTTCTATGATTTTATCAGTAAGGCGTTCAGCAGTCACAGTAATCTTAGCTAATCTTAGCTACCAGTTTTCCACATTCAGATATTACTCACTTCACCATACATTTTAGTCTGTTCCATTTCAGAAAATCATTGTAGTTCACTCAATTGTGAAATGTTTCCTTCTTATTCTTTCCTGTGTTCCCTTTTTCAGTTTATCATTTTGTCTAGTAATACATGTTTATAACTGAATATACTGAATTCTTTGTGACATCAAAAATCTTCATACAACAACCCCAAATTCCTGTGCATGAGTAAGTTAAGAAAAGGGTAACTAACTGATTCATGCCTAAACCACTAAATGTTTTCATTGGGTTTATCTGGCTGATCCATAGTACTATAGGTGGATTATAAAGTTAGAATTTCAGTGAACAGTGGGAAGGCAAGCTTAGGAATTGAAATGGCCAAATTGATCAAAACTCATAAACTGATATCCATAAAAAGCAAAACTTTCTGTACCTCCTTGATCTGAAGAATTCTGTTCACTACTCAGAGGAAAGCGCTAACCAGTATTTGGATTAAATTACTGTGTTTTATCATCTTTTTTTCATTCCTGCTAGTTTTTCTTCCTACCTGTGGAGTTGGAATTTTCTTGTACCTCCTTGATCACATAGGGGATTATACTACCTTTAACTTTACCAACTTTTTATCACTCCACCAATGTCAAAAAGGGAATTTCCCTTTCGTTATTGGATTCCAGTTCTCACATTAATTATTTTATTAACTTATTTAAGTAATTAATTTGTTGAATGGTGGACAGGTTTGTGGAAACTTTTGAGTTACAATTCAGGTACAATTGCAAAGGCAAATAAATGGTTCATAGAGGGTGTCATAAGTGAAGTGAATAGGTTCATAGGTTCATACTAGGCTATCTGCCCTAGGGCATTTATAAGCCTAGCCAGAGTGTGTTTGGCTTTCGCACCCATTTTAAATTAATTTTGCTATGCCCTTTTTCGAGGTTAGTATACTGTGCCTCTGTCTAACAGTGACACAGAAGTGATACCCGGGGTAAACCTACGATCTCCCATCCACTCATCAAGATTCCTCTTGAAGAGAGTCAATGAGGGACTCTGCCTAACCTGGACTGGGATTTTATTCCAGAGTGAAGGGAGCCTCTGGGTTATGAATCTGTCCCTCCAGCATGTCCTATTTATTTCAATGCTGAGGTTTAAGTCTCTTGAGCGCGTAGCTCGATGGGATTTGGATTTTCTGAGGTGCAGCATGTCCATTAATTCCGGGTTGGACATGGCTTTATACATCAGGCACAGATCACCTCTGAGCAGGCAGTATGCCACTGAGTAGAGCTGGAGTTTCTTTAACCGGGCAGCATATGGCATCTGTTTGAGCCCTTTGATCCTCTTGGTGAGGTACTTTTGGGGTCTTTCCAGTTGCTGCAGGTGTCCGGTAAGGTACATCCCAAAAGGGGAATTGTACTCAATTATGGGCCTGATGAGGGATGAGTAAAGAGGCACGATGACCTCCCCTGATCTAGATGTAAATCCCTTCATGATTAGGTGGGCTATATAAAATGTTTTTCTAACCACTTTGGCCACATGGTTGTCAAATGAGAGATTGCTATCAACTTGGGTCCCCAGGTCCCTAATTACTTCTTTTGTACTTAATGGATTACCACCTATGTGGTAATTTGTGGGCACTTTGTTTTTGCCAAAGGGGATGACTATACACTTTTTGGCGTTTAGCTTGAGGCCATGGCTCTGGCACCAGTTGTCTGTTTCTATGAGGCCCTTTTGGAGGATGCCTGTGTCGGCTGGAGAGTCAATTATGGCACCCAGTTTGCAGTCATCTGCGAACTTGGTCAGCCACAGTCCTTCCGTGTTGGCCTGTACCTCCGAGAAATATATACCGAACAAGAGAGGTCCCAAGACTGAGCCTTGTGGGATGCCACTTGTAACTGGTTTGGAGTCTGACATGGCTCCAGCAATTCTAACCATGTGGGTTCTGTCCTTGAGCCAGTTTGCAACCCGTCTAGTGACATAGGGGTTTATATTTAAGCTGGTGAGCTTATCTGTAATGCCCGAGTGGGGTACTGTATCGAAGGCTTTTGCGAGGTCCAGGTAGGCTGTGTGGACCACCTTCCCCTCGTCAATGGCCTTGGTGACTGTTTCAAAGAAATCAATCAGGTTTAAGAGGCAGGATCTGCCCTTAACAAAGCCGAACTGGGTAGGATCCAGTGTCTGTAGGTCCCCAATATCTTTATTTATGAGGTCCATGATGAGCCTTGCCATAGCTTTGCAGACCAAGCTAGTCAGGCTTATGGGGCGATAGTTTCCAGGATCCGTTGAGGCACCACCTTTGTGGAGAGGGACCACTGTTGCTGTACGCCACTCTTTGGGTACATATCCTGTAGTAAGGCTGAGGTTGAACAGTAGTTTTACGTTTGGGTTTAGCTCTTCTTGGAGTTCATGTAGGACGCAGCCTGGGACACCGTCTGGTCCCATTGATGCTGTGCTTTTTGCTTTGGAGAGGGCAGCTCTTACCTGAGCATCTGAGATGTCAGGGGGGCAGCACTCTGCTGGGATAGATGTTTGCCCTTTTGGTGGGGGGGGGGAGTTTGCGCTGAACCTGTCAGCTAGGATGTTGGCAATGTCTGTGGGTTCGGTGTATTTTTTGTCATTTTGGACTAATTCTGAGCATATCTGGGAATTCCCACCCAGGTTCCTAACATAACTAAAGAAAGCCTTGTGATTATCCTTAGTGTCCTGTGCAATTTTTCTCTCGAAGCTGGCCTTAGATGATTTTATAAGTTCCCGTAGTTTTTTGCTAATACTGATCAGAGATGCCTTCCCTTTTTGGGATTTTGCTCTATCATGTAGTAGCTTCCTCCTTCTATTGTATAGTTTGTTTATGGCTGGGGTTCACCAGACAGGATGTCTGCCTTTGGAGGATTGGGTCTTGGTTTTATTTGGGATTGCATGATCCATGCATTCCTGAAGGTGTTCATAGAATGCATTTATAAAGGATTATGTGGTCTGGGCCGTATTTTTCACAGGCCCGGGGGCTTTGAAGGATTCCACCTCAGTTTTGAGGAGTGTGAAATTTGCTTTAGAGAAGTTTTTCACTGTGGTTTTCAGGGCAGGGGGTGGAGTCGGGATGTGAATATCCAGTGAGATTAGTTTATGGTCTGATCTTACCAGTGAGGGATACACTTCTGGTCTGGAGCATAGAGTCCCCATGTTGGTGATGATCAGGTCCAGTATGTTTTCCCCTCTTGTGGGAATGGTAACAAGTTGTTCCATAGCATTTGAGTATATATATTCTAGGAACCTTTGGGCTAGGGTGTTGGAGCTAGTGTAATGCTCCCAGACTATGTTTGGGTAGTTGAAGTCGCCCAATATAATGGTGTTTGGAGAGACCTTCATATTTTCCAGTGTTCCCAGGAAGGCCGAGTGGGGTTCCTGGGTTTGGGAGGGTGGCCTGTAGCAGGCTATAAACTGGAAGGCAGTTTTACCCACTGTTAGTTGCACATAGATAGTCTCTGATGCTTCATGCTGTGCCACTAACCTGGACGTGTGGGTATCTTTGACGAATATTGATACTCCCCCTCCTTTTGTGGTTCGGTCCAAATTTTGGGGCCGAAAAGCATGGTATGAGGTATAACCTGGTAGTGCTGGGGTGCTCTCGGGAGCCTTGAACCAGGTTTCTGTTACTGCACAGATATCAATGTTCTCCATGCTAAGGAGAGTTTCGAGTGCGTGCATCTTGAGGTTTAGACTTCTGGCGTTGAGTAGCATTACTCTTAGTTTCTTATCCCGTGTGATACTTATGGAGGTGGGTTTGTCTTTTGAGCCTTGCCTAAAAAAGGCACTATGGGGGTAGCAAGAGCCTTTGCCAATATCTGAAAGCCCAGGGGTGACAGGTGCAAGCCGTCCCTAGCGAAGCATCGTGGCTTGTCGAGCATGTCATCCCAGGCTGACAGGCATTGGATCTCCTTTGAATGACACCAATACTTAAGCCAATTGTTGAAATTGATCATCTTGTCTTCATATTGTGGCATCATTCTTGGTGAGGGTAAGATGCTACTCAAGGTCAGGGTCATACCGGCCTGGGCTACATGCTCAGAGAGCTCCTCTATGTCTCTTTTCATGTAGTCCAGGGAGGTACGTCTCAGGTCATTCACACCAGCATGGACAATGACTGAGTCATATTTGTACTTGCCTTGGAGTGACCTGAGTGCTTGTGTTATGTGGCGGATCCTAGCGCCCGACAGGCAGCTCACTTTGACCTTCTCCTTGTTCAACCTGGTGAGTGGGACGTCATTGTGCCTGACGATAGAGTCACCTATTACAAGTGTATCAGGTGTGTTGTTTAGCCTTAAGGGCTGTGACTGTTCGGCACATTGGCTTTGTGAGCTATGTGTTGCATGTGTTTTGTTTTGGGGTAGCGGTTGCTTGGGTGTCTGCTTTGGAGGTCTCTGCTGCTTAGGCAGATTTTTATTTAGAACCTCCGAGTATGTTTTTGTGTGTTTATGTGTTTGGTTTGCTGTCGTGGTAGGTCTATGTGAGACTGGAATTGTAGTGAGTGTGGTTTCCTTCTCCTCCTGACTGGTTTCGCCAGTACTGAGCTGAGAGAGCTTAGCCTCTAGTATGGCTATATGGTTGCATCTCTCACATGTGTTGGAATTTGTTGGGAGGAGGAGAGGGTTGTCTGTGTATGAGGCAGTTGTAACATTGCCTCAAGATTCCCAGATTCACCAGCTGGACTGGAGAGGAGATTGACAACTGACCTTTGGACATGCTAGAATAGTATTGGGAATTCCTTTATAATTGAAAAAAAGGGCCAATAGGGAACAAGGTACTCAAGGGGAGTTTGTGAGGGTGTAGTGCTTTTAATTTTTTAGTGCTGACTTATATAATTGCTTTAGTGAGCAAGTGCCAGGTAACTTAAATGCAATGTGTTACAGGTAACTTAAATGCAAAAATGACAAACAGTAACTTTCTTTCAAGTGAAACAAGGAAATAAGTACAGTAAGCAATGCAGATATCACTAGGGATCCACAGAAGTGCTGAAAAGCCGCGTTTTAGGTGGAATTAGCGTTTCAGGGAAATAACAAGTATACAAACAAAGCTAGATTCAGCAGGCCTGGATCTAGTCTATGCTACAGCAAACAAGGTGTACCAATTTCAGTAAGAAACAGTTCAAATATGCAGGCACTATAAGCCTTTAACCAGAAATTCCCAGCTCAGAAGGGCAGAGTCCAGCCTCTCCTCCCACAAGAGTGCAGACCACGAACCCTTTTAATGTAAAATAACTGGCCTGAAGCCCAAGTGCTTAAACCAGAATTAATACACTTTTAGAATAACAGACACTGAGCCCTCAATCAGCAGTTCCAGTAAATCCAGTAGAATTAGTATATATAACCCTGAAGATTCATGGAGAGGTTTTAATCCATAGTTCATGTCAGGGTGTTGAGGTAGTAATTACTGTGGAGTATTTTGGAAGTTGTTATAGAGACTAACAATGTCACAGTTGCTTTGGCAGGAATCCAGTCTGCTTTTCTTTCCTATTGTCTTGCAGTGATGCTGATTCCCAGAATGCAGAGTGATTATATAACATACTTTGTTTATAGTGGTTTGTAGAATTGTTGTATTGGTAGCTGAGCTTAGATCTATTCAAAGCAGGCCCTGTTTCATTCTGGGAAGTAGACCCCTTTTTAGATAGCATATTCCTGAATTCTTTGTTTACATGATGTAAGACAGGAACTCCTTTAGATGTTTGTTTGTTGAATTTGTATGTTATTAATTCTGTTGTTGTTGTTGTGTCTTTTGGCTTTTCCCAGTTAGGGGTCACCGCAGCAGAACTCTGGTCCACTAATGATTGGCAGTAGATTGTTACGTGCCGAGTTGCCAGCTCTGACGCACAACCTTCAACGAAGGTATGCCCATTCACGCATGTCTCCACGCAGAAGACGCTCTAGCTGAGAATCGAACCAGACAGCGTCTTACTGTGAGGCGACACCGCTACCGCAGCACCACCACTGCGGAATATGTTATTAATTCTGTTTGCTGGGTAAATGTTAAGACAGGATCCTTGTACAGTACTAAGAATCTGTAACCCTTTACTTGAGTAACTATAATATTTTATGGCTGTTAAGACTGTTATTTTTACGTAGGTTTTGGTGAGTTCCTTAAACAGGATAACCATTTTACTTAAATGAAGTGTTAGTAGTGTTATGAAGTAGTTGTAGATTTCCTTAAAATGTGTTAAGTTGGATTTCTACACATTTGTTCTAGGACTACAGCTATGTTGAAGGATAACATCTGCATGTGATTGCATTCTGTGCTGTAGTGGATCTATACTTCTCAACCTCAAGATTTCTGGGCAAAAAAATATATATTATGGGGACACAGGCCCAAAATCATGAACAGATTTAAAAAAATGTTCTAATAAACTTGGAAAGTTGACAAAATATCAGGTTTTGCATTAGTATGCATTTTCTCAATGCTTCAAAAGTCTGAAACTCAAATGTCTGTCATCATTTTATGACTACAGTCCTCAAATATTTTTGACAGAAAAACACAAATTTGTTGAGGAGCAGACCAAAAATATCTATCAAAAATAAGTCCCTACTGCAAAATTCTCAATAGTTTAGATGTATGGGTGGATATGTTATTTATTAAAAATGAGATGTATTGGCCTTTTCACTGATCCTTGGGATAACCCAACTGTAAAGGTTATATTTGATAACAGCTGGTTACCATCTTGTATGAAAAGGACCTGTTCGCAATGTAGTTTCAGAACTGAGAACTTCATTAGTAAATCCTACTTTTTACTTACTAATTTCCTACCTGTTGTACTGCTAGGTGGCAGGTTGGATTATTTTCTACTAGTGACTGCAAAGATGGTTACAGATTATTATAGGTTCTTAGGTTCATAGGTTGGTACTAGGCTTTCAGCCCTAGGGCCTATACAAGCCTAGCCAACAATTCCCTGGCTATTTCTTCCCACACTATTTACTTCCCTGGACCCCTGTCTAGCAGGCCGACTGACGTGATCCCTGGAGTGAATTTCCTTTCTCCCATCCAATCGTCAAGGTTCCTTTTGAAGAGGGCCAAAGAGGTGCTCTGCTTGACATGTATGGGCAGTCTATTCAGAAGTTTGGGGAGTCTCTGGGTCAAGAACCTATCCCTCCAGCATGTTTTGTTTATTGTGATGACAAGGTTTAGATCCATGTAGCATGTGGCTCTGAGGGATTGGGATTAATTTAAGTGTAGCATGTCCAACAGCTCTGGGTTTGACATGGCCTTGTATGTTAAGCAGAGATCGCCTCTGAGTAGGCGATATGCGACAGAGTATAGCTGGAGTTTTTTAAGGCAGTCAGTGTAGGGCATCTGCTTTAGGCCTATGATTCTTTTAGTGAGGTATTTCTGTGGGCCTTTCCAGTTGTTGCAGATATCTTGAGAGGTACATACCAAATGGGGTGTTGTATTCTATAATGGGTCTAAAGAGGGATGAGTACAGTGGGATAATGACCTCATTTTTCCTGGATGAAAAGCCCTTAGTGATGAGGTGTGCCACATAGAAGGATTTTCTGACTGTTGTGGCGATGTGGTTATCGAAGGTGAGACCACTGTCCACCTGTGTCCCTAAGTCTCTTATCACACTATCAGTGTTTAGTGTACTGCCACCTATGTGGTAATTCACGGGTACATGTTTTTTCTCAAAGGGGATAACTATACATTTCTTGGCATTGAGCTTGAGCCCATGGCTGTGGCACCAAGCATCTGTTTCTGTAAGGCCCTTTTGTAGAGTATCCACATCATTTGGGGATTCAATAATGGCTCCCAATTTGCAGTCATCTGCGAACTTTGTTAGCCAGAGTCCCTTTGTGTTGGCCTGTACTTCAGAGAAGTAGATGCCAAACAAGAGCGGTCCCAGGACTGAACCCTGAGGTACTCCACTTGTCACTTGTCTGGAGATGGATTTGGAGTCGGCTACTTTTACAGTGTGGGTTCTGTCAGTAAGCCAGTTGGCAACCCATCGAGTGACGTAGGGATTAATGCCCAGCTTAGTAAGTCTATCTGTGATTCCAGAGTGGGGGTTGGTGTCAGAGGCCTTGTGAAGGTCCAGATGGGCTGTGTGGACTGCCTTACCCTTTTCCATGGCTCTGGACACTGATTTGAAAAAGTCAATCAGGTTCAGGAGACAATATCGGCCCTTCACGAACCCAAACTGAGTGGGGTCCAGTGTTTGAAGGTTGCCAATGTCTTTGTTTATAAGTTCCATGATAGTACATTCCGTGGCCTTGCAGATCAGGCTCATCAGACTGATGGGGCGGTAGTTCCCTGGATTCAAGGTGGATCCCCCCTTGTGGAGTGGGATAACTGTAGCTGTGAGCCACTCAGTGGCACAAAGCCTGAGGTGAGGCTATAATTAAACATGACACTTAGGTGAGGTGCCAGTTCATTTTGTAGTTCATATAATACACAGCCCAGGATGTCATCTGGTCCCATGGATGCTGTATTCTTAGCTTTGGAGAGTGCGTTTTTTATCTGTGTGGCCGTTATTACTGGAATTTGGCAATCTTCTGGTATTGATATGGGCCGTTTAGGGGGTGAAGTTGGCACTGAATTGATCTGCCAGGATATTGGCAATATCCTTGGGATCAGTATATTTAATGCCATTCTGTTGTAGCCCAGAGCAGATCTGAGCATTGCCATTTAGATTCTTGACATAGTTATAGAATGCCTTGTGGTTGTCTTTGGAATCTTTCGGAATTTTATTTTTATAACTAGCTTTGGAGGATTTTATGAGGGATCTCAGCTTCTTACTGAGGGCAGGTAAGGGGGTTTTTTGCATCCTGGGATTTTCCTCTTTTCTGCAACAGTTTCTTCCTTTTGTTGTAAAGCTTGTTTATGGCAGGGGACCACCAGATTGTCTTTCTTTTTTTGGAGGGGAGCATCTTGGTTCTATTTGGGATGACACGATTCATGCATGAGTGGATGTGCTCGTACAGTGCCTTAGTGTAGGAGTCAGCAGTCGAACTTTCAGTTCCCGTTTGCATGGGTGTCATGAAGTTTGTCACTTCTGACTTGAGTAGCATGAAGTTGGCTTTGGAGAAGTTTTCTATAGAGGTTTCCTTACTGGGGGGTGGGGGTGGGATGTGGATTTTAAGGTTGGTTAGCTTATGGTCGGACCTGACCAACAAGGGGGTGACCATAGGTGTGGAGCATCGATTTCCCATGTTGGTAATGACCAGGTCTAGGATATTGGGTGGTGGGACTATGGATTAGTTGATCTAGGGCATTGGAATTCATGACTTCTAAGAACCATTGGGCAAAGGTGTTGGTACATGAGTAGTTTTCCAGGTTAATGGCAGGGTAGTTGAAATCACCCAGTATTAGGGTGTTTGGTTGTATCTTAATATTTTCCAGTATGCTTAGAAAGGTGTAGTGGGAATCTTGGGGCATGGTGGGGGATCTGTAGCAAGTTACAATTTGGATTGCAGTCTTACCTAGTGTTAGTTGCACCTGGAGAATTTCAGATGCATTGTGTTGGGCAACTAGCCTGGTGGTGTGAATATGGACACTCCTCCACCTTTAGTGTTTCGGTCCTGGTTTGGTGGCCTTAAAGTGTGGTAAGAGTTCTAGCCTGGTATTGCAGGGGTGCTCTCATGAGCCTTGAACCAGGTCTCAGTGACTGCACAGATATCGATGTTCTCCATTTTTAGGAGTGCCTCGAGAGAGTGCATTTTGAGGTTTAGACTTCTAGCATTGAATAGCATTACCTTCAGAATTTGCATGCATGTACCTGTTACGGTGGTGGTTTTGTCGTTTGAACTTTGCCTAAAAAAGGCACTATAGGGGTGGCAAGAGCCTTAGCCAGTAACCTGAATCCCAGGGGTGACAGGTGCAGACCATCTCTGGCAAAGCATCGTAGTCTGTCGATTATGTCATCCCAGGCAGACAGATACTGGATCCCCTTTGAATGACACCAGAAGCTTAGCCAATTGTTGAAGTCAGTCATTTTGTCCTTATATTGTGGTATCATTCTGGGCAAAGGCAGGATACTACTCAGGGCTAGGGTCATACCTGCCTGAGCCACATGATCCAAGAGATATTCCATGTCTCTTTTCAAGTAGTCCAGGAAGGTACGTCTCAAGTCATTCACTCCAACATGACAATGACAGAGTCATATTTGTACTTGTTGTGGAGTGACTTGAGTGCATGTGTTATGTAGTGGATCCTGGCACCAGGCAGGCAGCTGACTGTAATTTCCTCCTTGTTCAGCCTGGTGAGTGGGACATCAGTGTGCCTGAGTATAGAGTCACCTATGACTAAAGTGTTAGGTACGTTGTCTTGACTTAGCGGCTGTTTCTGGGTGGCACACTGGTGTTGTGAGCTATGTGACACTTTGGTTGTGATTGGTGTTTGTTTGCATTTCAGCTTAGGAGGTCCTTGTTGCTTGGGCAGGTTACAGTTAAGGGCCTCTGCATATGTGGCTTTAATGTTGTTATGTGTGGATGTTGGTGGTGTGGGTTTAGAAGGGCTATGTGCTGCTTGAGGTGTATTGTGGGTGTTAACCTTCTCCTCTTGACTGTCTAGCACAATCCTGGGTGGAGAGAGCTTTGCTTCCAGTTTGGCTATGTAAGTGCATCTCTCACAGGTTGCAGCGTTGGTTGGTAGGAGGAGAGGGTTGTCTGTGTACA
Organism: Protopterus annectens; assembly: GCF_019279795.1. Lineage (NCBI taxonomy): Eukaryota > Metazoa > Chordata > Ceratodontiformes > Protopteridae > Protopterus > Protopterus annectens. The sequence goes on along the minus strand of NC_056732.1, from coordinate 1,397,678,179 downwards.
TGAGGCAATTGCTGCATTGCCCCAGTATGCCCAGATTCATCAGGTGGACAGGAGAAATCACCGGAAGCTGACTCTTGGACATGCCTGGTTTGGTGCATTTTTTGTAAAATACAGGAGCTGTTTTCCCTTACCTTAACAAGGTACTTTGCAATTATAGGCTGTTTAGTACCTATGATTAATTTCTCCTTATTAATAAGGAGAGTTGAGTGCTTGTATCCATTTAAGGCTTCCTAGTGCCCTCCAGCAGATATTAGAGCAAGTGCAAGTCACAGGGATGCTTAAAGGTAAGATGAAAAAAAATGGTGTATCCTAAACACTGCATTGTGCACTAGAGAAGTTAGATGTGAAAGTAGGTAACTTAAGTTTTACCTGTCTAAAAGGTTAACTTTTAGTGGACAGTCACTGTTTTTAAAACAGCAAGATAGATTGAAAGGTGCGGTGGTCACTTTTGTATTCTGGTACTGTGGAATACAGTAGGATGGCCAATAAATTTAAATAGTTGAAGGGGAGTGATTTCACAAAATGATAATTTTGTGCTTAGTCACACAAGCCAGTGAAAGCAGAGAGGAAGTGAGATATATGGCCAAATTAACGTAAGAGGCAGGCACCCAGAAAGACAGTGGTATTTAAGAACATGACAGTAACCGGGCAGGTGGATGAGGAAAAAATTTCTGCCTGACTCATAAGAGTCAGAGCTGTGGTGTCTTTTGAAGTTTTAATATGCAGTTATGGCCTGTTCTAAAGCCATTCTGGGCATTGATAAGTACACTATACTTGCTTATGTACTCCTTTGTCTGTGCATTATTTTTAAAATATTTTAGTCAGTTTACACAAAAAAATTGAGATGGACAGATAATCCTAGGGACCTGTTGAGGAAGAGATTTTGGGAAATGATTACAGCATGCTTGAATTTATGTGAACCTTTTCCTGTTGTTAATGATAGGTTATGAGAAGAGCAAGTGATTTGCTGTTTCTGCAGTGGACAGACAAAGGTGGGTGGAGTACTTTTGGGTTAGAGTTCACTTGTTTTTTCTGTTTTCTTGAGGTATTCCTTTATTGTTTTCTCTGAGATATTTGGTAATCTTGGTGTGTGTATGCGTGTGTGTGTTTGTGTGTGTGTTATGTCTGGAGCTGAGCTAACATGATAAGATTTAGAAGTTTAAGAAGACCTAGCCGTTGCAATGCAGTTTTTAATTTTTCTGAGATCTGAGGGGTCCATAATTTTTGGAGTATTGTTATGTTGAGAATTCCCATTGTAGACTATAGCTTGTATTGCCTGCCAGAAGCATTTATATTGTCAGGGCAGGATTCTCTATTACCCTGGGGTCAGTAGCTTTTGCTTTCTTGACCTGTAGTTTGTAACTGGTTCTTAATGAAAAGTATTGTCAATATACAATGAGATTTGGAATAGTATTTTGTTTATGGCTTTTAGTTTTGTGTTGAATATTTGAAGGATTATTGGTAGACCTGTTTCGCAAAGCAGAATGCCCAGTCTGTTTTATATAGTTCCTCCCATAACTGATTTTCTTTTGATTCTGAAAACAACTCTTTGTTTTACCTTGCTTTATGGTTCAGTTTTAGTGCAATGAAAGAGATGGTGTCTGACATATTGTTGTCACTGATTTCATTATGGAGGGTAGAGATATTTTGAGAATTTGGTTGGAAAGTCTGTTAGCAAGAGATCCAGAAGTGTAAGTTTGATACATGGTAAGGTGTTATATCATCTGTAATTAACTTAGAAAGCCCATTAAGGAACTGGTATGGTAGTATTTGAGATTATCTGTGATCAAACTCATCTGAGTTAAGGTCTCCCATTATATAAATTTTGTTTTCTGGGGCTAGTTGCTTGACACCTTTCATAATTTCTTCCATTTTCATAATGCTAGCTGATTGGGGTATGTACACTACAGTGATGTAGAGTTTGGTTATGTAACTTATTTGTAGCAGGACTGTATCATCCATTTTGAGTTACCTTGTCCAGTTAAAATGATTTTAAAATTGCAACTTGAAAGGGGAAGGTAATCTTTGTCCGTGAGGCGTTTCTTGTTCAATAGTATTTACTAAATGTGCTACTGTTTCTGTTTAGGGTAAGGGTATTTATTTTTGAGGCAGTGGAATTGCATTTCTGTGTGCTCTTAAAGTTTTTCAGGCAGTATTTTTTACTATATGCTGTTTTATTTTTTAATGGAATGAGAAGAGATAAATCTAGTTTGAGATTAGTGAGAAGAGTTAAATATAGTTTGTTGCTGGAAGAAGTGGAAGGGGGTTATAATATTGGATGAGTATTTGTTTGAGGTGGCAATCCCCACAGCAGGAAGAAGTAATGCTTTGCTCAGGTTTTTGGGCAATATTTCAGATGCAAGAAACTAAGGCTAGTGCACCATAGGTGGTTTACCCTAGAAAATGAACCTAATGACATGGGTGTGTGTGTATGAATGGGGGTGGTCTAGTAATTATGGCAAAGCAGTCTGGAACAGGGATTCCTCAACCCAATAATTCCTCCAGAGATTATTAGAGGAGAGGCTGTCTCCTTCTGTTATGTATGTGGATAGCCAGCTTATGGCAGCAGTATTTTGGAGCCGGAGAAATAATCATTCAATGGGATAACTGCAGCTGCATCCCAGCAGGAGCCATGGTTAGCTAATCAGCTGCAACAGTCTTAACTAAACTGCATTCTGTCAGTTGCCTCCAAATCAGAGTTCTCTAGTTATTTATTTATTTATTTTTTTTAGGAAATGTTGTAAGAAAGCTTGTTAAAACTATTATTTAAAGAAGTAATCTGAAAGGAAATCTCAGCCTCTTTTAGTCTGAAGTAGTAAAACGTACTATCTTACCCTTTGCATTATGCCTGAATATGTCTGATTTTAAGTAAAGATAGGTATTCCTTGCAATAGTTGTCTGTATGAAGGAAAAGTACTAATTTGCTGTGCTTAATTATGGCAAAATCCAAATAACCAAAGCTGTGTGTTATGGGGCTGTCCTGTACATGGCTGGGAGTTCATCGTTGTCTTTTGCTTCTCCTTGGGGTTGGTGGTGTTTAGTAGCCCTAGTACCTCACAGAATAAATAGCAACACATGCCAGTGTTAACAATTTGTCCTATAATATAGAACCATTTTATTACAGTACCAATGTGTATCCTTCTGTATCAATAGCTATTCAAACTGCACAACAGAAATTGTGCTGTGAGGTATATTAGTATTTGTGTCATGTCAGGTGACAGGAAACGTAGCTCTTTTGATTGGTCTGCCTAAATTCCTTTAATTACAGAGAGGAGTAGCAAACATGGCTTCCTAACAGAGATTAAGTATAGCAGTTTGAATACTTGCTGTTTCTATACTAAGCCAATGTAAAGGCTCTCCAGACATCTAGATAGTATTTTAATACTATTGCAGACTTTTAAATAATTGTTTATATCCCAAAACAGACAGTAGCAACCATTCCAAAGGTGTGAACTCAGAGTGTCTTGTCCCATAACATGAAGACTGAATTGCAAAAATCCAAACATATATATATATGGATCCCTTGAATTTTGTTGAACATTCTTTTGTTTGACAAATGCAGGGATTGCATTTAATGTTGATAGCATGGATAGGCAAGTGGTCCAAATGGTGATGGTATGTTTCATCCAGACAGATGAACAAGGTTGGAAAGGGTTAGATTGTTTGTGCATGCAGTAGTGAGAAAGGGTTAGGTAAGAGGATCGGGGAGGGCTAAATGTTGTATGTTTGTGTGTGACTCTGTGTATTTTAGGGTTAGGGTAAGGGTTAGGTAAGGGGATAGATGTTATATTTTTACTGTGTGTTTGTGCAAGTGTGTGTGACTGAGTGTGCAGTGTGTGGTGGCAGTGTTGTGGAAAGGTTTGTATTAAGGTAAGGTGCAGGGAGAGGATTGGGAAAAGGGGTAGCATTAGGGTTAGGGTTAGAACCCACTACCAAGGTGCTGGTGGGGGGCACAGTACATGTCACAGCAACTAGGTTTAGGGTGTGGCATCAACAGTGACAATCATTTAGAACCAATGTTTACACTGTCGGGTAACTAGCCCTACTGCATTGTTCTTCCATACTACACACACACACACACACACACACACACACACACACACACACACACACACACACACACACACACACACACACACACACACTAAGTCCGAGATTGTCATTTCTTGGAACATTCCCTTTTCTACCCCCTTCAAAAAAGAAGTTTACAGGAGAAAAATGATGTTGTACATTAGCTGTTGTCCTGCATTTTTGGTCTTTTCCTTCTGCGTATCGGGAGTTGTCTCTGTGAATCCTGATATTTCAATAGGGAGACCAGACAATGCAGCTTTCAGGATTTCACAAAACCTGTCATCAAACAGGCATATCCTAGTCCCTGATTCATGCTGCCTCATCAATGAACAGCTGTAAGTCTCCTGAAAAATTAAATAAAAATCACTTAATATCACTTTCAGCAATCAAAATAGTATTTTTTCAGGATGAAAGCCCCCTGCTGCAGTCCCCATATGGATATAGAAACTTACATCCATTTCATTTTATAAATACTAGCTCCATCTTCACACATTAGGGAATAGGTCTTACCAGCCCCTAAATTCATTAAAATATAAGTGCCTTATCACTACTTTGTCAAGAATGTCATATTCGTAAAAATTAGCATTTAATTATGTAGTCAGTCATTTAGCCCTTTTTTCTATTTGTTTTTTTAGCCCAGTACTTTGCTTTCCCTTCTAATATTCAATTAATTTAACTGGTTATTCACCCAATGCTCTTCTTTACCACCCTTAATTCTCATGATCTTTACCATTTATTTCTACAACCTTACTTATATCAGACTGTCATCCTACCCTTCCATTTGCCAACAAAAATTTTGATTTTACATACATACATACACACACACACATGCATATATATATATATATATATATATATATATATATATATATGTATATGTATATATAGGTGCAGATAGATATCTATGGCTCTTGACCAATTCCACCTGATTTTCTTTAATAAGATACAGTTCTGCATCCTTACTTTGTGTACCTCACATAAATCCCGTATCTTTATTAATATATGTATTCTTCATTTGCTCACTATACATTTCTGCATATATTTTAGGTGTCCATTCTATAGCTGTTTTAGTTTAAATACCTTTATGTAGAAAATTTGGAAAAGGGGGTTGATGGTGATGATCACGATGTTAAAATCAATATTTAATAAACAAATTAGTCTCCATTTACCTATTCATAGTTTCATAGGTTCATAGGTAGGTATTAGGCTATTGGCCCTAGGGCCTATATAAGCCCAGCCAAAGGTACCCTGGCTTTCACCACCCAAGAAAATTATTTTTCCTGTGCCAATGTCGAGCAGAGCCACAGAAGTGATCCCCGGGGTGAGTTTCCTATCTCCCATCCAATCATCAAGATTTTTCTTGAACAGTGCTAATGAGGAGCTTTGTTTGATATAGATAGTTTGTTCCAGAGTATGGGAAGACTCTGGGACAGGAATCTATCCCTCCAGCATGTTCTGTTTATTGTGGTGACAAGGTTTAGGTCCCTAGAGCGTGTAGCTCGTAGGGATTGGGATTTCTTTAAGTGGAGCATGTCTAAAAGCTCTGGGTTTGACATAGCTTTGTGTGTTAGGCAGAGATTGCCTCTGAGTAGGCGATATGCAATGGAGTAAAGCTGCAGTTTTTTTAGATGGTCTGCATAGGGCATCTCTTTGAGGCTGGTAATCCTCTTTGTGAGGTATTTCTGTGGCCTTTCTAGTTGTTGTAGATGTCTTGTGAGGTACATACCAAAAGGGGCATTGTACTCTATAATGGGTCTAATGAGTGACGAGTAGAGGGGAACAATGACCTCATTTTTCCTGGATGAGAAACCTTTTGTGATGAGGTGTGCCACATAGAAGGATTTCCTGACTACTGTGGCGATGTGATTATCAAAGGTCACCTGGGCTACAGCTTAGACTATATGCTTGGTATCTCCTTTTTAATAAATTTATTCACTCCTTCCTTCTTGCCCTGCTTCCACTTCCATCATGCACTCATCATGTATATGTAGATTTTGTACAACAACTTAACCAGACAAGGGCATTTACTGTTTTTTTTTTAATAATTTCACAAGTACCCGCCCTTCCGCCAGACTTTCTCTACTTCCATCATTACCTCCCATCTCTTTTTCTCACCACCTTTTGCAAAATTAAATTATCCTGTCTTCACTTATGTTGTTGCATCCTTCACCAAATGTTTCCTACCCACCACATAACTCTTGTAATTATTCCCATAGTAAATGTTTTCAAGTTTTAGATCTTTCAAATGGGCATATAATTAGCCTTCCTTTCTAAATGCATGCATATTTAATTATTTTACAGATTAAAATATTTCTCATTATATGGTCTGATCCTTTATTTTATTCTCCTTTTTTCCACTTTATCCATGCTTAAAAATGAACAAATCAGAATTTATATTCCTATATTTTTCTTTTCTGGCACAAAATACAAGATATTCATAAACTCTTTAGCATATCTTCTGTATTTTTAAACTCTAATTAAGCCTCCTTGAATATAAATCAAAATTAGTAATGCTAGTACTGTACTAAAATCTAATTTGTTCTCTGAAGTTTACAATTCTCTAACAAATAAACATTCTAATAATTGTTTCCAGTTTAATTTACACACCCATATATATATTAATCATAACAGAAGAAGATATGCATGTTTCCATTAATATATCTGTTTTCATCTTTTACTTGTGTACTAAATTCTTAAATATGAAAAATAATCAATTTGTCATGATTCCTTGTAAAGAAATTCATCTTTCAATTCTACCTTTCTTCAATTCGTGTTTTCCGTAGTACTTCAGTACACCTTTTTCATTTCTGAAATCCCTTCCTAGAACTACAGTCAATTTAGTATGCAAACTATTCCAAAAAGAAAGAAAGTTATATACTTACCATGAAGATAAATCTGTAAGATGTCTGTCTTCAGTAAACTGTAAGGAAGTCTGACGCAGATATTAGGATGGTGGTATTGAGCTGAGAATGTAAATGAATAAGATTGCTCATCACCTAGAAATTCTTAAGATGGCTGTCTGTTCCCTTGCTCCCATAATGCTGCTTAGCCCATATCTCTTTGTTCCTTCTGGCATACTGGTCCATTATCCTGGACACAGGCAAAGCAGGTAACCCTTATAAGGAGAGCAGGTCAAAAAAACTAAGGTGAGGCAGTGCCTGGTGCATGCCAGGAGGGCATGACAGAGGACTAGCAGAATGCCCCAGACCCCAGTTGGGGTAGGGGCGATATATTACTGAAGATATTAATACTTCCTACATATCATTTTTATATCCGATAAGAAGCAGCCCATCTTTGGTTGTCTCTTAAGATGGAGTCTCCATCTATATACCTTCTTGAGTCCATCTACGCAAACAGTCCTTTGACTACAAAAGTCTCAAAGAATGATCATGCTCTGTATGGAATAATTAAAGTTTAGTGAGTATTATCCAGAGAGAAATTTCTGAAAAACATGACTTCTTTGGCCATTGCTCTCAAAGACTCAACCTTCAGTGTAGTAGGAAGTCACAGCCCATCAAAATAGCATAATTTATTAAAGCGTCTGAAATCCAGCATGACAAAATGGATTTTGAAATGTGCAGACCTTTCCTGTGTACAGTAAATGATATGTGGTGCTGCTGGTTTTGTACAAGTGTACAGCCTCAGTATGCTGGACATCCAGGCAGTTTAACATGTATTCTGCTTTACTCTGATATTTAGGGAAAACATGGGTAAATTAATGGGTTGATTTAAAATGGCATTGGTTGCCATTTTGCCAAAAGGATGGGTTTGTTCAAAGTGTTATTCGGTCCTTATGAAAGACCTAATAAGAGGAGTTAACTGACAGAGCCTGTAACACTGAGAACCTTCTAACTGATGTTATAGTGTTACAGCTACAAGAAACAGCATTTTCCTAGATAGACAACTGAGATAAATAGACAAAGCTGTCTGAAGGGGGGTTTCATTAGTGCTCCTAGAATAAAGTGCATGTCCCAGGATTGCAGAAGTCTCTCAGGGGGGGGGGGGTGTTAATTTGAAGGTTCCCTCTATGAAGCTTTAACAGCATTGATGACTACCCAGGAAGGTAGGTGGTGACCCTGATGGATGTTGGAGATTGGCACAAGGTGCACCTTAATGGAGTAACTAAGTACTTTTTCAGAGTTCTACTAAATGTCTGAAAACCTGTTCAGTGAATACCTGCTGGGGGTGTACACCTTCCTGGCCACACAGTTGACAAAACATTTCCACTTTTTTGTAAGTTTTCCTTGTCAACATTTTTTGGGGGAAAAGTCAATAATTCCCTGACCTTGTTGGTGAAATTGTAATTGTTGACCACAATTAAAAAGTACAGCTGTGTAAAATCTTACCATAGCAGTAGATGTTCTCTTCTTCAGTGTTGCAGTATTCTAAACATAAGGGATCTCCTGCCAAGAACAGCCCAACATCTGGCAAGTATACCAGTATATGACATCCTCTGGAATTTATATACATTGTGCTCCCCTCACAAGCAGTAAGCCCTGAAGGCGATGTATGGACATACATACCATAGGAGTGAAAAGCCCCAACAGGAACAGATTATCCCTAGGGAACTGGAGGAGCTTGTGCTTCCAGGAGGAGGAAAAAGACAAGAAAAGAGTCCCTTGTGAGGAAGACAAGAAGAACAGAGCAGAGCAGAAGGGGAAGGAGGGAGGCAGTAAATACTGTAACGGTGAAGAGAAGGACATCTACTGTTATGGTAAGATTTTGCACAACTGTACTATGTCCTTCCATATCCCTGCTGTAGTATTCTTTACATGTGGGAGAGTACAAAAGCTCAGGAGGAAACTTGGAAGGAGAAAGGCACATAGCCCTCTAGAAACCCGCACAGGATAGCTCTGGCAAAGCCAGCTCTCGCTCTGAATACAATATCCTACTTGTAATATTTAATGAAGGTATGGGCAGAAGTCCAAGTAGCAGAAAAAAAACAACAAAATAGCCAATGGTGCCAAGAAGTATAAACATTTTAATAAAAATCCTTAGCACCTCGGCCAATAGGCCTTCCAAGAGTGATTTTATTAGACATACAAACCAGCTAAAATAATCATGAGGAAATACAATTAACAAACAAACAATTATCCAATGACAAATTTCCAAGTACACTCTTTATTGAACCCAAAAGGCTCTAAAGTGACATACTTTAAGATAAACAATGTTTCCTTCCTTAAAAGTTTTTCCTTTAAGCTAGTACACTCACCCATACACACCTCATCTTTTTCCAACACACAGCCTTTAAGAAATTCGGGATTAGCGTGATGAAAATATAAAAAATGACCCCCTAGAGGGCTGTCCAATTTCTTATTTCTTATATCCCTAACATGTTCCTGAAAACGTACGTTAAAACTCCTAGTAGTTTCCCCAATATAGTACAAATCACAAGCACATTTCAAGACATAAACAACTCCTGCCATATTGCATGTATATTCACTATTAGCCATAAACCTGTTGCCATTAATATTTGGAAATAACTTGACCAGATGTTTACAAATAGAGCATTTGCCACAAGGCGTAGTTCCTTTAGTGACTATAACATTTTTACTCATACTTTTACTCATGATGGCAGAAAATGATTATGAATAACCATATCAGACAAATTTCTAGCCCTTCTATAAGAAATATTCACACAGCTAGAAAACATCTCCATCAGATCTCTGTCTCGTAGCAACATAGGCCAAAATTGTCTGACCTTCTTAACTACTAAATCAGTAATTACATTAAAGGTGGTCACAAAATAAATTTCAGTCTTATTTTTTCTGGTATTATTTTTCAAATTCTGTGAATAAAAAGTCCTATACCTAGACATATTAGTAGCAATTGTTTCCCTACTATTCAAAACATTACACAACTCAGTATTACTCTGGTAGATATTTTAATTATCCTGCTCATATCTTATTCTCATAATTTTTTTTGTTTAGCTTGTGCCACAATCCCTCTGTCATACCCTCTGTTGATGAACATTTGTTCAGCCCCCAATATTTCCCTATCAAATACGTGATCAGTCCCACACACAGAAATTAAGTGGTGGGGATGGCATCTCATCCCATATAAGAACTGGTTTCTATGATGACATTTTTTGTGAATACCAGTCTCCAAACCATTAAGTTGGAAATCCAAAAAACTTACCTGATAACCCAGCTGTACTCCATCAAACTGGCGCCCCATATGATTAACTTGCAAATATTTAACAAAAAGCTGGACATCTCTACTGGTCCCATTACACAAAAAAATTAAATTATCTATTAATCTAAAGTAAACAATTACCCTACATTTATAGAACAAATGAGGATAAATATATTCTTCCTCAAATTTAGCTATCACCAAGTTCGCATACATGGGGGCAAAGTCCAAGTAGCAGCCTCAAGAATGGAATTGGTGACAAGTGTTTTGAAAAAGGCACCAGAGGAAGCAACAGCTCTGGCAGAATGAACCTTTCAGAGGCAGAAAGACATTTATCATGAAAGCAGTAACAAAAAGAAATGGCCTTGGAAATCAAGGAAGAAATGGTTTGTTTAGCAACTGCCAAACCCAAAAACCTGGGATGAAAGGAAATAAAAAGTTGCTCAGATTAATGAATGGCCTTTGACTTATGCAAATAATATCTGAGATGCCTATGCAAATCCAAGGTGTAAAGGACCTTCTCACTAGCAGACTGAGGAGAAGAAAAAAAAGGAGAACAAATTAATAGATTGATTAAGAGACAACTCACTGACCATTTTGGGCATAAAGGAAGGATTAGTACAAAAAGATACCCTGTCCCTATGAAAACTAAGAAAGGAGGACCAGCAGTAAGAGCCTGGAGGTCAGATACTGAAGGTGCAGGCTCAAAAGGAGCCCGAGTCAAATTTTTCAAAAACAACATTAAGGGCACAGGAAGACAGAATAAGCTTCTTGGGAGGTCTGATATGAAGGATGCCTTGAAGAAATTGCTTGACCTCAAACCTAGAGGCCAGAGGAGGAGTCAGAGGCAGACAAACAGAAATAGCTGAGAGGTGAGCTTTAACTGAGGAATATGCTAACGCAAATAAGAGAGAACCAAAGGAACTCCCATCGAAAAGTGATCCTGGTCACAAGACAGAACATCTCTTCCACTTGGACAAATATGATTACCTGGTAGTGGGTTTCCTGGCCTCCTGCAAAACCTTAAGCACATCCTCAGAAAAGAGGTGCCTGACAGGAATCAAAACACTGTCACCCACAGCATCAGTTGAAGGGTGGACAAGTGAGAATGTATAAGAGACCTCTCGTCTTGTGTGAGAGGGTCCATCCACTGAGGTAACTTAGGGTGATTGCCCCTTGACCAAGTGAAGAAGAAGGTGGAACCAATTCTGCGTGGGACAAAATGGAGTCACCACCAAGATTTTGGAGGAATATTGCTTGATCTTGTGCAGGACCCTCAGAATCAGGGGAAGTGGAGGGAAGGCATAGAGAAATATCCCTACCAAGGAAAAGATAGGGCATCCACCTGGGGGGCTTGGGACTCTGGAACAGAAAACAGGATGTCGTCTGTTCAGAGAGGAGGCAAAAAGATCTACTTGTGGAATACCCCATCGATGGACAATGTCCAGAAACACATATTTGTGAAGCATCCATTAATAAGAGTCCGCCACTTTAATTTGCTCTGAAGGAGTGTAGACAGCCTGGAAAGTCCCTTGATACTGGACAGCTAGATCCCATCTCCCTGATGTTGATGCAATCTGACCTCTGATGAGGAGGCCAGAGACCCTGGACCTTGAGGAAACTGAAGGAAACTCCTCACCTGAGATGGGACTGAAGGTTGGAAAGGAAACTCTGGGATGAGAGAAAGCTGATGAATCCACCACTGAAGTTCAAGTTTTGAGATATGGAAGGAAGGGAACTAGGAAATCCATTGGATGGCAGTGCGGAAACCACACTGACTTGAGGAACCACTATAGTTTTCTTATATGGAGCCAGGCTAGAGGCAACATAAGAGTGGTGGAAGGCATGAATCCTGGATCCCTGAGACAATCTCTGGCTATTACTGAAGCCAGAGGAAGAAGAGATTGAAAAAAGAGTGATCAGAGAGAAAGCCTTGGGTGGAAACAGGGATATGAGCATGGGAATGGTCTGGACCCTGCAATTGAGAAAAACATGGTCCTGAGAAGGAGCCAGGACTGATTTCTGAAAATTTATCATAAACCCCGGGCTTTGTAACAGACAAACAGTAAAGTGGAGGTACTGAAACAGAACCTCTCAGGGTTGAATCTTGGATGAGCAGGTAACATCTGAACCCCTGTCATCCTGCAGAAGGTAATGATAGCAATGAGGCATTTGGTAAATACCCTTGGGGTAATAGAGAGGCCAAAAGGCAAAGCAGAAAACTGAAAATGCATGGAAGAAACAGAGAAATGTAAAAACTTCCTGAAAAGGAGGGGACCTTTAGAAAGGCTTTGAGCTACAAAAGGTCCAAAATGGGTCTTCAGATGCCTTTCTTCATGGGAACCAGGAGCATATTGGAATAAAAACCTTTCACTTCCTGGTTAGGGAGCATAACTTGAATGGTGCCCTGAGCCAGAAGGGCGCAAAGCAGCTCTGGAAAGAAAGGAAGCTGTTCTTCAGGAAATTGAGGGATGCCCAGAAATGGAGGAAGGGATTTACATACCATTAAATATCCATGTCAGTTGATGAACAAAACCCAAGTGGCTTGAGCGACCTTTAACCATTTGAGAAGGGACAGGGAAAGGACAAATGGTTAAAGGAACCTGGCCTAGGGAAAGGGGAAGCAAACTGACAGAACCTGGTTTGTCTTGAAAAGGAGTCTTCTGAGAAGTAGGAGTTTGAGTAGACTTGGCTGGGGGTATATGCCTAGAATCATTTTTACCCTTAGGTGGAGGGTTGGACTGTCTGTGAACAAAGGCAGATTTGGATATGTTTCAGGCGAAACAAAAATATGGTTCAGTTCCTGCAAAGCCTTGCCTTTATGCTAGAGAGACTTAAAGAAGCTTAGCAGCAGCAAAGCCCAAAAGGCTCTTATTGCCAAGAGAGGCATCCAACAATTTAACTTTAATATCATCAGGTAAAGGACAAAGACAAAGCCAAGAATAGTGCTCAGAACAGAACCAAATGCAACAGCCCTAGAATAGGCATCGGCTGCATCATAGCTACACTTAATAGAGTGATAAATCACTTGAGATGAAGAACCCAATAAGGTAAGGTCCGAGACCTTCTCTTCTGAATCAGGAAGGTCAGAAATTGCCTTCATAGGTTGTTACTAGGGAAACGATCACTAGGGCCCTTACAAGTCTAGCCACGTGGCCCAAACCATTTTGGTCCCAAGTATCATACGGGTGGGGGGCATGTTACTAGGCAGGTAGGTAAGGATTTGTGGTTGAGGTTAGAATAATACTTTTCTTATTGGCTAGCATACTGGAGTAGGTGCATGCAGCTTATTTATTCCATTCTAAACCAAAGTCTCCTAAACAGGCTTGACAACAGAAGTTCAACAAAGTGGTGAGAGGAATTAACCCTTGACCTGACCAGTTCTCTTATCCCACTGGAATGTCCTGATAATTAAAACACCAGAAATGACTTTGGGTAGAGATTTAAAGGTGGTGTTACTGCTTATGGCACCTTTAGCCCTGTTCACCTTTGGGTCCCTTCACGGGCTGTATTTTTGCATGCTGGGATGAAATACAAATAGGGGTAGTAAAACTTAACTACAGTGCTGTGAGGAGAATGGCATTTGAGAATATTTTGGTTATGGTGTTCTGTAAAGTTTATCAGATGATACTAATCTAAACACACAAACATTTTCCAGTAGAAGGGTAGATAAATGCTGTTGTGTGTCTAGTATTTCACACTTTTCAGAGTGCTATCTCCTTTGCTAAGAGATACATAGTCATTTTGGTAGCATGCCGTACAATAGATTCTACACAGTAGGGAGAGTCCTATTTCCAAGTACTACTTTAAACACTTGCAGGTTGAATATAGGAGCAGCCAATAATTGTACTTTTACAAATTAACTGGCAAATGTATTCATTTTCCACATCAGATCATGTATTACAGTCATTACTATGCTAATTACATTAAGTAGTACACCATAGCATTACACATTTCAAATACTTAGCCATCTAAAATAAGTAATTAGAGTAGTCTGTGTGTCACACCACATTACAATAAAGCATAGTTATCACATTATTATAATGTTGTGTCTTGAAAACAATTTTATGATGAAAGGTTTATAATTGGTATATGTCGTTATATGTAATAAATAGTCCATCCAGTAGGAATTGAACAGTAAAGTAAATATTCTGATTGTCTATTTTTAGTCAAACTGGAAGTCAGTTCAGCAGAGCTGGAAGTGTACCTCATAAAAAGAGACCTCCAAAACTGGGCAACAAGGTGAGATTCTCAATAAAGAAAACATTGACATACTTGCAACTGAAATGCAGAATGATTTTTTTAAATTAATCTTTTACTTACCTAGATTAGAAGGATAATTAATATGTATATTATTTACACATAGTGTGTAAGAAGGCAGTCAAGTGTAAAACAGTAGGTTTTAAATATAAACTAGTAAACAAAAAGCGATGCTGAATTGTGTGTATACTGTGGGTTTACACTTGTATGATAAGATTCTACTAACTGCATGATTTTCAAGGCCCGTATTATATCACTTTGTTCACCATCATTTGCCCAAGTGTGATAAAACACATTAGTTCACTTCAGAGATACTGAAGTAACTAGTTATCTGTGTTTGAATCAATGTTCGGTGTAATACCCTACATTTGGATCAGTGCTTGGTGTAATACCTCTACTACTGCAGATGAGGAACAAGGAGATTCCCTCCGCTTACATGCACTTGTTAGATATCAGATTGCATGCATCACAGTCACGTGGGTTTGCTGCTTGTTCTATATAAGAGCAATGTACTGTTAGTTAAAATGTATATTGCATTGTGCTACCTGTGTTTTCAGGTTCCAAGAGAAAGACAGACATAGGTTTTTATGTATGTTGATACTTTCTCTTTTTCCAACCCTTGGAAACCTTGGAATAAAAACGCAAAATAAGGAGAGTATGGGGAACAGAAGGTGCTTATCTAGCCCCCCCCCCAAAAAAAAAAAAACTTTAATTGATTTGTATTATGCGCAGTGCCTATCCATAAACTACAGGCTCAAGTACCTTTGTGTCAGGAATTCTATACCCGAGCTGTCAGTTTTGGGAGTTGCTGCTGGGGAAGTGTGATTTGAAGTATGTAGTATCTAGCAGACATTTCATGTTTGCTTGTTTTTCAGATTCAGATTTAAGTGGTTAAAACCTAAGCATCAATTTCTTTAAGAAAATCTAAGGACAGATAATATTACCACAATGTCTAAGTAAGTAAGCAGTAAGAATAAAGCAGTAAAACAGTAACATAATGAAGGCTGATGTTGCAGTTGTAGGGGAATCAAACATGGCATGTCTTTAGGGATCATTTAAAGTCAGTAAATGTAAGGGATGTCCTCACCCCCCCCCCAATAAGAGGTGCCAAAGCTTTAGTCTTTGAAAACCAAAAGACCCCCTTGCTAGATAAATGAAGCTGACCTCTTGGAATTTCCAACAGCCCCTTAGTAAATGAACATAAGGTGTCAAATAGGCCCCATACTAACCAATGATATAAGTTACAAGTCTGCCAAATGTGAAATTCAAGGGTACTGCCCAGTGTAGCCTGCAGACACATTATATATTACACCTTGTACATTACAGACCACCTGGAAGCTCTTGGAGTGGAACCCCTTAAAGTTAGTATACCATTGCTCTTATTCCTCGTGTGGGTCCTTTATTGTAATGTGAGTACAGTCTGTGTCCCCCAGTGCCTCAAGAAAACAAGCTGCATCAGAAAATGCTTACATTGTTTTTTCTCTCTTTTGGGGTATGCAGAAATCCCATATGCTCTCCCACAAGCTTTAGCATGGCATTGAGAAACTGGTGGGGTATCCTTAAGGCAGATAAAGAGGATATACTCCACAATGTCCCTTGTTGGTCTCTTAAAGATCCTTGTGGCTAAAATTTTCAAAGCCACACTTACCTCAGTGTCCACAGGTATGGATAATCTGTGTATCTCCAGGGTCTGCATATAAGGATGACACATCTCATCCAGGTCATGTATGGTGCCTCTATCCATATAGTAGCAGTCCACTATTTCTGTGTTATGCAGGGCATGTTATGTTTTGTGCAGATGGATGACTCAGGACCAAAGAGGGCACTGGCAAGCAACATCGTAACAAACAGCAGTGAACACAGACACTTTTGTATAGACATTGACTTATGCAATGTCTACTCCATGCATGTTTTTGCAATGTGTGTCTCATAATGCCAAGATTTTGCTGTGGTCAACAGCCCTGGTGGTAATTTATCTCCATTCAGAATGTATCTATATATCTATCCATATCTATGTGGATCTACTTAAATTAGTCGAATACTACTTTTGTCGACATACATAATGTGGAATCAAGTTGATCCCACATTATGCATGTTGACATACTAACATGCATGGCCAAGAATTAATCTTGGTGCATGCAGAAATTAAAAAAAAATAAAGAAAGCATAGCTTTTGGGGGGCAAGCACCCCTACACCCCCACACTCCCTGCTAATTATATAGTGTAACTCTGAGATTGTGCAACCCCTAGGCGAAAAGGGTATATTCCCCCCTTGAGTTTCTTATTATAGTCAATATAGCTTAACTTCATGCTGTCAAAGTACAATATCCTGAAGCACATTTTACTGCGTTAAGTTTACTAAAGTAGTAACTATTTGCTGTAATGGGCAGGGACCATGGTGTTATGATCTAGACCACTGGTAGTAATTTATTTATGATGGTACCAGCTCTAAATCCACACTACTGGAGACAAATATTATATTATATTATTAAGAGCATGTAATAAATGTGTACTGCTGCCATAAGTGATAGTTAACACCTGCCACACCCAATAAGCTTTACACTGTACAGCTACAGATCAGAGTTATAATTACTGGCTCCCCATAATTTCTCTTACCTTAGCACAGAAAGCAGTGCCTTACACTGTAGCCTTTCCAACCATAGCAAAATCTTACCAATATTATATTGCATATCAGCACTTACAATATTTTCAAAGGCGGTTAATTATATCCTTCCAGCATCATCTTTAATGAGCTGCCACACTGAAAACTGTTTTCGCTAATTCATGAGACTCAGAAAAGAGCCATAGTCTTCTTAGAGAGTGACTGCCTTGGTTAATTTTTCTGAAGACTGCAATTCATAGAAGACAGCTTCAGACATATGACCCATCAAACATATTTTAGGTATTAAGTGAACCTGCCCCTGGATTTCTTTGCTTGTCCTCAGACTGTCAGGTTCATTATTATCTTATGTGTACCATGATGTTATTGTGCAAAATTGGAGTCAGTGTCTCATTTTCACCTTCCCTCCTTTAGGAGGCACTCCTAAACATCATGTAGAATAAGGTTCAGATGGTGTAGGTAGCTTCATTTTGACTGAGGTAACCATTTTTTTTTCATTTTTCACCAAGAAACATGGGAATGCATCTTTTTTAATCATCAGTAGGAGAATGTTTCCATCCAGCACAAAGTTCTCATCTAATTTTGTCATCTCAGTGACTCAGTGAATAGCACTCCCATCTTTGGTGCAGAATACTATGGGTTCTACTCCCACACCAGGTAGTTGGATTAATTTTCCAATAATGAGAGTGTTACACTCATGAGTGTGGCACCTTCTGGATGAGCTGTTAAACTAATTTGCCTGATTTTGTGGTAGCACAGGTGGCTGTAAAAGATCTCATGACATCTATTGAAAAGAGTAAGGGAAGGTCCCTGGTGCCCTGGCCAAATTTTCCCTAGGCAGTATAAATACCACCTTGGGCCTCCCATAAAAATAAGCTGTTGATGTAGTGGGACTATGCTGGTCAACAAAGTGTAAATAGAGAGATAGATAGATAGATAGATAGATAGATAGATAGATAGATAGATAGATAGATAGATAGATAGATAAATAGATAGATAATACAAATCGTTAAGCTCTCCTTTGAAATTATTAAAATTTTTACAGTAAGCCAGATAACCATTAAAAGGTCCTATTTATCCAAATGAAGGAGGGTCTATAATTGGTGCCAGGTTAAGGGTTCTTCTTCAGTGCAAGCATGACTTACATTCATCTTAGACTAATTATTCCAGCTTTGTATTAGGAAGATAACTTAGTCTTTATTAAAGGTTCTTCGTCTTTACCTACTTATTTACCTTGGGATTTATCCATCTTTTATTTCCCTGTGGTGAAACTGTTCTTGAAGATAATCTTATATCTGAAACATTCAGTTAAGAATTTGACTCCTTATTACAGTTAAAGTTTTGGAAGTACTTTCAAAACACATATTAGAATCATCTGATTTTGTCAATTTGCGGTTTCTGATTTTGTATTAGTGCTAGAGAGCAGAGCCATCTCTAGGTCTTCTGGCACCCTTTGTATTTTCCCAGCTTGGATCTTCCTTCAACCCAAACATAAGGACCAGTAAAGACTTCTATAATTTCAACAAGTTGCTTGCTACAACTAAAATAATCTGTAACAAGCACCTTGCTACACATACTATCACACAATCCAGTTCTAACTGCAACTTCAAATGCAGGATCATTCATTTATGAAGCTGAAGTATCCTACTAATCACATCCCCTGACAGTTTGTGTCCAGTGCAGCCATAATCCTTTGACCTGCAGAAGTTACTGCCCTGCTATGGGCTATTACATCAGCTGAAACAGTAACCAAGCTGCAAGATTTTATGGCCTCTGAACCTAATTTCTTGATTCATAAAGCTACGGTCTCTGCTTCAGCTGATCCCTCTTTCATATTTAAGGTGATACTAGGTTATTACTGTAAATTGGAAGATTCACTGGCCTTACATCTGCTCTCACTCTCAGAATTCAGGAGTGGGTGAAGGAGGAGTCTGCATGTTATGAATCCTCAGTGGCAGTTATGGGTCAACATTCCCAGTACAAAATCATTTAAAAATCTTATCATCTCATCAGCACTTTGTTTCTTTTGCTCTGCATATCCTGGAAACACTAACAGCTAATGAAATAATAACGAACTGGCTTTCAAGTTGCATGGTGTTCTGCTGGGTCTAAGACTATTCACTGAAAGCACATTTCACTGAAAGTCAAATGATTGTGCACAAATCACTGAAAGCACAATTCACTGAAAACTCAATTCATTGAAACACATTTCACTGAAAGTTATATATGGCCTTTTCCCCACTGTAGTGTGACCCTAGAGTTAGAATATATAGTAAGGGAGGGTGTGGGGTACCGCCCCCCACATTGGAGGGGTGTAGCCCTCCACATAGTTTGGATATATATTAAGTTTAGAAAAGAGTAATTTATTGAAATTACAAGTATCCATGTGTATAGTTCAAAATATTTAAAATAGGTGGGGCGCTACACCCCCCCACACACACCCTTACTATATATTCTAACTCCGGGGTCGCACTACAGTGGGGAAAATGCCATATATAACTTTCAGTGAAATGTGTTTCAGTGGAATGTGCTTTCAGTGAATTGTCCTAGACCCGGTCTGCTGTGACTACTAAAAATTATTTTATAAGTGATCCTTTATTCTGTTATTCTGCTAGGCTGCTGCTGCTTCAACATATTTCTTACAAGAATTTCAGCCCTGGTTTTTAATGATGTCATCAGTTGATCATCTATTCACACTTTCTATAAACATCATAAAGGAAAATACCTACCCATATTCTACAAGAGCTTTTGTTTCTGCGTTTCTTTGTTGGCAAAAGGTTCTTCTTCTCTTTTTGTGTTCATAGCTTAGATAACTTAGGATTTTGCCCACATATAATGTGTATTAAAATCCTGAAAGCAGAGAAAATGAGTAAAGTTATAATTATGTGAGGTACTAATCATAAGAGTATGGAGAGGATTTCCTTTAATGTAGCAGTATCTCATGTCCTCAAGCCACCATTTTGGCTTCTTCATTTAATGTAACTGCTTTTCTGTTTTCTGTTTGTGGTCTGCTGTTGTATGATTGTAGGAGAGTCCACTGTGTTAGTGTTGAAGTGATATACAACTTCTTGGCCTCTCCTAGGAGGAGGCGTGGAGTAATATTTTCTGCTTTAAGCTGCAGGAGGCTAGCTGTAGCTTAGCTGTTGTTGCTGTTGTCTGCCCATTGGAAACCTCTGAAGGTGCCCAGCTATTCAAGTTGTCTGTTAATAAAGTTATGCTTATTTGCAAAACCCTGAAAAGGATGGTAGTTCCCTTTGTCTTCCCAAAGCTTTTTAGGTTTCATTTAAACAATTTTAAGAGTCATACCACTGACCCAAAGTTAGGCTGAAGGTGTCCACTGTGTATGTGCTCCTATTGTCAGTGTACCAATGATTTTTAGCTTTGGACTTTCAAATTCAACTTCTCTTACCCATGTTGTCTGCTTCATACTTTAGTGCTTCCAGATGTAAACACTTAGTGTAAATGTAGTTGGCTCTTATTATACCATACACTTTCAGATTCAGACCCAGTGTAGAGACTGTCAGCCAGCTGATGCAACCCCGGTGTAAAAACTGCAGAAGAGACTTACAGGAACTTAACTGTCTTACTGCTAAGTCAATTCCTCACACAATTGTAGTAGCAAGTTCTGAAATGAGTGTTTATGCAGACATTATGTAGCAATTTTTACTTTTTAGGGGGTAATCAATAAAATGGAAGGGTTTTGTTAAAACTGAGTTATTGAAGATAAAATCAG
The DNA here is from genome assembly GCF_019279795.1 of Protopterus annectens. NCBI lineage: Eukaryota > Metazoa > Chordata > Ceratodontiformes > Protopteridae > Protopterus > Protopterus annectens. Next base: position 1,397,657,363 of record NC_056732.1, on the reverse strand, counting down.
AATTATTTTGGAAGTTGCCACTACAGTAGACTCTCAGTTAACTGGCACCCATGGGGATTGGTAGATGCCAGATAAGTGTAGTTTATGGTTGCTTGCGAGTTACTATTAAAAACAGGCCTGACTAATACTGTACCCTATTCTGTGTTTGGTTTGACATGTTCTCAGGTTTGGGAGAGAGGGAATTTATTCCTGTTTTCCTTTTTAAAAGACTTAAAATGTAAAGTATGTTTCTGCAGGGAGAAAACAGAAAGTGTAACACATGGAAATTGTACTGTATTTCTTCAATTTTTTTTGTTTGTTTGTTTGAGAGTGCCGGTTGCTTGAGTTCCAGTTAACCGAGTTTACTGTATAATGTGCTTGAGTACTTGCCAGGTGATATTTCACATTTCTTCTTTATATTATTATCCTCTACAGGTCCCCACAGTGTCAACAGATCCTAACTGTTTCAACCAGAAGTTTCTACAGGGCACCATAATTGCTCTGGTTGTCATCATGGCTCTCAGGTAAGGAAAATGGACTGTGAGCCGGTCAGTGGGTGATCTATGTGAACATGTGAGCAAAAGTAGAATACATATTTATAAGCATATCGTTTCACTGGGTTCATAGTCTTCTCTCCTGAGGACAGCTGACAGATTCATTGCTTTCCTTAAAGCATTACATAAGTGTTTTGTTTCCATTAATGTTATCAGGTGCAGTTCTCACACACGTAAAATATTCAAACTTGAACTGTAACACTTAAAACACGTTAAGTTCTATTGTCTTTGTAAGGTTGTGGCTGTTAACTGGTAAATCGTCTAAATTGGAAATGATTTGACTTGCATTCCTCAGACAATTGTATTTTCTTATCTTTAGATTTTTTTTCCATAACTGACTGTGCAGAATTGACCATATCAATGCTTTTGTTTTACTGCTATCATTTCAACAACAACTGGCCTTGCCCTACCTGAAAAGAGCCTGAGGGCAGTTATTGGCAAGGCATAAATTGCATCTGGTCGAATAGCCTTGCATTTCCAATAATTCCTATGATTCCTATATAATGCCCATGTCTGTTTGACACTCACAACTTTATTTTGTACATTGTTTCTACAGTCTGTGGAAAATGCATTTTGGAATACTAGCATAAAGTGCAGTTTTCATTATTCTTAATTATATACCACAATTTCAAGCAGTTATCAGTTCATTTGAAAAACATGACTACTTTGTATAAATGCGTTTGTTTGGCTTTATGAAATTTAATAGACACTTACATAACATTTATATTGTTTTTTGTTGTATTTAATCCCTGAAATATTTTTCATCAGAGGACTAAACATAGATGGAATGCACCAACACTGATTGAAATACGACAGGTTTGAATAAGAATGTTAAAAGGACTGAAAAATAAAGCTAAGCCCAATCCTTTTCCTAGACAGACTCATTTGTGACTGCTGCTTCTTTGAGGGGGTGGTGGTAGTAAAATTCACTAAACACCTGCACCCACGTTGTTTGATGCTTCACCTCCTTGCACCCCCCCCCCTTAAGCATATATTGAGAATTTGCCTTCTTTACTGTGTATGAGTATGATTATCGAGTCACATCAAGCTGCCAGTTCACAACTCATTAAGTTACAGCATCATGTCAAAGTGGCACTACAGAGAGGTTTTATGACTTTGAATAGACTACCTGCAAAATGTTAATCAAAAATAAATGTTTCCAGTACTGGATTAACACTGAGGTTATACAGTTTGTGTGATGTCAACATTTGGGAGTTTTGACTAAAGTTATATCTTGTATTTAGGTAATAGTATAAGACAACTCCGTAGTCTTGCCCATCATCGTAAAATACTTCTGAATTGCATCTGACTATGAAATAAATCAAATCCAATTGATTACTTTTTTCCAAATATCCTTATGACTAATCCTTAATCCATCAAATATCATAACATAGGATGTCTAAGGGGAGGGCACATTTAAGACTATTATATTTTTTGTTATAGTATATTTCCTTTATACCATATTTTATTTGCTTATTTAATGAACAAATTAGTTTTACTAGGCCAATTGCCTTTTTTCAATGGAAACCCAATTATGTTCTCTTAGGACATAACAATTCAAAATGTATTGTTAATTCTGCCTAATTAGCTCTTTAGGTTTGTCCACTGTCATAATAGATGTGTCAAGAAATTTACATGTAATTGTTTATATAAGTTTTCTTTTGTCACAGGAGACAAATCATTGTTTTCCATTATAGCCACTCCTTATACAGTGTTATAGAAGCTATTGATACCTATAGTCTTAAAGTTGAAGTATATAATAAAACAAGAAAACACTGAGCCACGCCAGAAGCAGTCCCTTTGTAGTTTAATTATAAGATAAAAACATAAACCCTCCACATAGAGTACGTTTTCCTAAACACACTTCCTCAGATGCAAAACACAAGTATATAAATCCCAGGTCTTTTTATACTTGAATAAACCAATCAAGTATTGTGTTCCCCTTTTACATCATCACCTTTTACGTCCTTTGTCAAAATAAATAACCAAAATACAAAATACAAATACATCTATTTAAAGTGAAAAGTGCACTAAAAATACATTAAAAATATTAATTAAAACTTCAAACAGTATTGTTTTCCACTATAGCATTATTGTTCACTTGTTTCCAAGAAAATGTTTTTAAATATATGTATAAATCCTCTTAAGCACAGAAAAGTAAAAACAGCTTTTTAAAGATTTTCCTGCAGCACAGTCTATTATTTCTTAATAAATAGCACCATCTTGTGGCTAAACCAATCATAACACACTATTTGAAAATTAAAAATAAGAATGAGAAAACTATTATTATACCATGACCCCCCATTAATATTCCAAAACGTGCACGCTGATTGGCCAGCGTGCACGTTGTAAATTGACTTATACTAATGGAAAAAGGTCCGGTCGCCCGGACTTTTTCCATTAGTATAAGTCTCTTTTAAAACACTGTCTCGCTATGTTAAAAGAGTTTAACATAGCGACACAGGTTTAAAAAAAGCAACGGAGATCTCCGTTGCTTTTTAAAGCTGTCTCGCTATGTTAAACTCCTTTAACATAGCGACACAGTATGTAAAAAGCAACGGAGATCTTGCTTTCTCCGTTGCTTTTTAAACCTGTCTCGCTATGTTAAATGGGTTTAACATAGCGAGACAGCTTTAAAATAAGCAACGGAGATCTCCGTTGCTTATTTTAAAGCTGTCTCGCTATGTTAAAACCATTTAACATAGCGGGACAGGTTTTAAAAGAGGAAAGCAAGATCTCCGTTGCTTTTTACTGTTTTGCTATGTTAAATGGGTTTAACATAGCGAGACAGCTTTAAAATAAGTAACGGACATCTCTGTTGCTTATTTTAAAGCTGTCTCGCTATGTTAAACCCATTTAATATAGCAAAACAGTAAAAAGCAATGGAGATCTTGCTTTCTCCATTGCTTTTGGCCAGAGTTCTGATGTACTGCGTAGGCATGCGCAGTACATCAGAACTGCCGCGGATACCAGACAGCTGCGGAAGGGCAGCAAAGAGGCATTATACAATGCCATTATTTAAGAAAAGTAATTATTTATTTTCTTAAATAATGTCATAGTATAATAGCAATAACCCACTTCTGGGTGTGGGTAATGCGGGATTTACCCACGGTTGTCTTTGTTTGGTCCCTCGGGCTTTGCCCTCGGGACCAAACCACGCCAACCGTGGATAAATCCCCCATTACCCACACCCAGGCGTGGGTTATTGCTATAATACTTTCAGACTACCTTGTTCATTCTTCAAAATAATAATACAGAATTGAGAATTATTTCCAGTAGGGATAAAGTGTAAACACCAAGTTTAAGCATCAAAAATAAAAGAACATCAAAAGTGGGAGTCTGCACAAATTGTTCATAGTCTAGCTGACCTCAACTTTAAAACAGGTGCCAGGGAACATTGTCATTTAAGCTAGGGAGTCTGTTATCTTCCATAATAATTTGCCAATAAAGTTCAAGACATTCTATGCATGTCTCCCATCATCCACCTCTAATATCCATAGGGACTACCTTCAAAACAAGGAATAACTACTTTGCATCAGGGCACTCTAAACTGTGCCTATATATAGTGCATAATTTGTTTTCTTATTCATGATGTCATTCATATGTTCATATATTCTCTGCTTTAGCATTCTTTCAATTTTCCCTATGTAAAATGCCGGACAGTGGGTGCAATTGGCAATATACACTAGCCCCCCTTGTCTCACAATTACTGTAGTTCTTACCTAGAATACTCTTATCCCTGGCCACCACTGACACTGTCACTGTGTCTAACATGGGTACATTGCAGGCACCTTCCACATTTGTAGGTGCCTTTCCTTCCAGACTTGTTTACACCATTTGTTTTCCTCTCCAATAAATTTTTTAGATTGTGCCCTTTTCTGAAAACACACTTAAAAGGGGTATTCTGTATCCCACTCAAATCTGTCAAGGTGGAAAATCTATTCCGTTCATTCTCAATCACATTTTTAATAACCTGTCCATCCCCATTGAAATCTACAATGAAAGAGTGGTCATAATTTTTAACAACATTGGTACCTAAACTTTATTCATTCTCTAGGACCATAACCCCAGTTGGTTCCAGGGTCCCTAGTATAGGTTGAAACCTAGTACACCACCCACTTTTTACTTCGTCATATATCCTTGTAATAAGATTCATAGGGTACTCCCTACCGGTAAACATTCCAAACAATTTTTGACATTCAATCTCAAAATCATCATCACAAGAGACCATCCTGCTTATTCTAACCAATTAGCCCTTAACAATACTGGCCTTCTGTTTAGGTGGATGTGCACTATTATAATGTAAAAAAAATAATTTGAGTAAGTCTCCTTTCTATAAACCAAAGATTTGTAGCCTGAATTCATATTTTCAATGGCTTCATCTAAGTACTCTAATCTGGTGTCTTATGTGTAAACCTCAGGAAACTAGTACTGTTTGAAATGTAATTCATAAACTCCAAAAATTTGGATTCAGTGTCTATCCAGAACATAACTATATCATCCAGAAAGCGCTTATACATAAGCCAGCAGTCCTTAAACATAGAATTTAAAATAAACTTCCTTTCCCACATCATAAAGACTATGTTGGCATATATGGGGGCGCTATGAGCCCCCATCACCACTACACTTATTTACTTAAAGAATTCCCCTTCAAAGTGCACAAAGTTGTTATTCAGCACTGTTTCCATTAACTCATTACACACACAAAACTCAGCATAAAGATGACAATATTGGTTCAGGGCTTCCTCAAACCATAATATACCTATATTGTGTGGTATACCACCGAAAGTTCTACAATGTCAATGGTAACAAAAAGCACCTGATCTACTCTGGTGTTGTTCTTTATATTTTTTGAAAAATCCCAGGAATCTTTTACTATGTTCACATCTATATCAGGAATATTTTTTTAACTTCCCATCTAGGTAGTTTTCAAGGGGTTCTGTTACTGAGTCTGCTGCAGCCACTACTGGTCTTAGTGGAGAGTTCTTGGTGTCCTTATGCACTTTCAGAATCCCAAAAATAGAAGGAACACATGGTCTCTCCTTTACTAGAAAACATCAATTTCCATAGCAATAAGCTCATCTAGTAATAAATCATTTGGCATCAAGTATATGTGCCTTTGGGCTATGTTTATTTCATTCCTTGACACCCTTGAATATTTGTTGACATCATTCAAAATATCCATCATCTTGGCTTCATAAATCTCACTACTCATAATTACCATCCCACCCCCCACCCCCCTTGTCTGGCTTCATTATTCTAACATATGTGTTGTCCCTTAAAACTTTTATTAATTCTTTTTCTTCCTTTGTTAAATTTGGTGGAAACCTGTTGCTTTTTACCCTTTTTCGCAACTCATTCTCCACTAGTAACTCAAAGTTCTTAATTTGAGGAAGGAGTGGTTGCAGAAAAATCTTTAAACAACTGTTTTTACTTTTCTGTGCCTGAGAGGATTTATACATATTTTTAAAAACATTTTCTTGGAAACAAGTAAACAATAATGGTGTAGTGGAAAAACAATATTGTTTGAAGTTTTAATTAATATTTTTAAAGCATTTTTTCACTTTACATAGATGAATTTGTATTTTGTATTTTGGTTATTTCTTTTCACAAAGGACTCAAAAGGTAATGATGTAAAAGGGGAACTCAATACTTGATTGGTTTATTCAAGTATAAAAAGACCTGGGATTTATATACTTGTGCTTTGCATCTGAGGAAGTGTGTTTATGAAAACGTACTCTATGTGGAGCGTTTATGTTTTTATCTTATAATTAAACTACAAAGGGACTGCTTCTGGGGTGGCTCAGTGTTTTCTTGGTTTATGGTGGACATTTCAGCTGAGTTATTTCTCCTTTTCTTTGCATTTGCTGAAGTAAATAATGTTGATGACATGGGGAAAATCCTAGTAAAATTATAAAACGTTACTCCACCTCTCTCTTACTATCTGTCTCTCCCACCCATTTCATATATACTCTTTGTAGGGTGCAAGTATCAGTGTGTAAGTGATAGCTGAGGATTTATATATTACAGACATATACTCACATGGTTTACTATTGTTTCTTCGAACGGAAAAACATTTTCTGTTCTTTAAAATGAATAGTAATACCAAAATAAAAAAACAAAAGGTGCCAATGTCGGACCAAATGCTCGACGCATATGACTCGACATTGTTGTCGAAACCACCACTTGATAGCCATATAGGAGCTGATGTAAATCAAACTCTTATAAGACAAATCACGTTTTGACAGGGGGGCAAGCCCCCTGCACCCCCCCACACCCCCTACATATATATTGTAACTCTGAGATTGTACTACAGTGGGGATGTGGATAAATTTCCACTACCCACTGTACGGCAATCTCTGTGCAGATAGTCAACTTAGACTTATGCAAATGCAGTAGTGCATTCGCATAAGTGTAGTTGACTATCTGGTTCACAAATGTTTGTGCGCTCGACATTCTGATGTTCGGCACATTGCAGCCGACAGAATGTTGTGCGCACAAATGTATGTAAACCTACTCACATACACTACAATATTAACTTTACTTTTCCTACATTTGATCTTAATTATATTGATAAGTTAGCTTAATTTACTCACTAGAAATCATGTCCACTATTAAGGCTATTAATAATATTCTCAATTAATAGACCTAATTCAGTCTAATAATTATCATTATTCCTTTTATGACAGATTATGAACAAATATTTAAAGATTTGTAACTATTCATGACATCATATCAACCTTTAAGATGAAGTTCATTCTGATTATAGATTTCTACTAAAAACTAATCTTGTGTTCCTCTTAATTATTGATGCATGGAAATCTATCAGATATTTATAATGTTAGTAAATAATTCTTTTGAATAGGTATATGCACAGTAATTATTACATTTGTGTACATTATCCTACATATTATCATACTGGATTCAGAAAACGTTCCCACTTTGTGCTAAATGAGTCTATATGATGGCCATACATGGAGTGTGTGAGATGCAGCAACACATGTACCACAACCCAGGAAGGCTAAGTAACATGGTCAAGCTTGGTATATGCAAATGGAATCATAATGACATGGTAATGAGTGACTTTAATAAAATGAGTACCTCGTGAATTACAAATGAGGAAAAACTAGATGACATAGGAATTCATACATGTTGGACAGTGAAGTGTATATATACCCTATATCACATGCTGGGACTGTTGTGCCTGTCGGTAGCAGTGCCATTGGAGGTGACATCTTTGCCACCCATCAGCAGCTGGCAGATATTGTAGGAGAAATTGATAGGAGGTTAGATGCTCATATTTTCCACATAGAGAACCTTCTGTGCTAAGTCAGTCAATCACATCCCAGTACAGCACTTTGTCCCCATCTGGGACAGAGCCCAGTGGTGATGGTGCCCAAGGTGTTGAGTAAGTTCCCATTAGGTCACAACTAGTAGGGTCTACAGCTGTTGAACACCATTCTATCCCACATCCTGGATTTTTCTTACCTTTTTGTGTCTGTATCCACTTCTGTTTTTCCTTACAATCCCACCCACACCACTGCCTTGCGTCTGTTCATCTGATGTGTCTCCTTCACATTGTGCTCTCCCTCCTGCATTGTGCTGACATAGTCTCCCTATTCGTTTTGTTTGTCTACCTTTGCTACCTTCCCTGTCCCTCTTACCTTGCTCTCACTTCCCTTAATTCCTTCCTTCCCTCACCATTTTACTTTCTGCATGCTTGAAAATGGGAATTCTGCAAACAAATGTTTACTCCACCTGCTGCACTTCCATCCTGCTCAGAAACAAACTACCTGGAGGCACCCCAAATTAGTCTTGTTATACAACAACAAATATGGCAAAAATTGGGAAGGCTAACTTCCATAAAGATAAAAACTCTCTCATCAAACTAAATGGGCAACAAAGAGGGCTAATTAGGTCAAACAAAGACAACTTTGAGATGACGATATCCTCCCAGGTAAAATAAATATGGCCTTCTTCAGCTATATCAGAAACCTCAAAAGCAACATATCGTAATGTGCTGAACTGGTGGTTAATGGTCTCACATTCACCAAGCCTGGCAAAATAGCAAACCAATAGATGGACAAATTCAGTCACAACTTTACTCACTTTCACCCTTAACCAGCCTCAGAGAAATACCTTCAAACATAACTCCTCCAACTATAACAAGGGAGCATGTACTGGCTCTGCTCACTAAAGCCAAGATTACAGCATCAGTGATCCCTGATGACATCCCAGTTTTCCTTCTGAACAGTCTAAAATATGACTTATCAGGACCTCTGGAGTCACTATTTAACTATACTGTTAAAACAGTTTTTTTGCCATGAAAATGGAGGACTACAATAGTCATCCCCCTTCATAAGGGAGGACCTTCAAAAGTTCCTGGAAACTACTGACCTTTTAATCTGATTAGTGTTATTTGCAAATCCATGAAAAGAATTGTCAGGGAAAGTATCAGCAAGGACATGCGTAGAAGACCTCCAAGCACTTGGTCCATCCCAGTTTCGCTTTGTCAAAGGAAGGTCATGGTTACTGAACTTGGTGGACTTCTTTGAAAAGGTCACTAAGGCAGTGGATGAGGGGGAAAGCAGTGAATACTTCCTACCTAAATCTGGCTAAAGCATTTAGTACTTTACCTGACTTGGGCATTGTCAACAAACTTATGGAACTAGGTATGAATCCCTTAATAATATCCTGGATATTTAGCTGGCTCACAGATAGACCCCAGTAGGTTAGGATTAGTGAAGCCTCTTCCACAAAGAGGCCGGTCACTAATGGAGCCATCAGGGCTCCGTGATGGGCCCACTCCTCTTTGGCATCTACTTCTAGGAGGAGAAAGCTAATGTTAAAGACCTCTGGCTGTCCAAGTTTGCAAACTGGGAGCAGTCGATGAATCCCCTCAGGATGAGAACATCCTACAGGAAGGTCTAATGCAGATAAATGCTTGGTGCCAAAGCCATGGCTTAAAACTCAGTACAAAGAAATGCACTATATTACCTTTTGGGAATTCTGTCACCCAGGGTAATTATGTCATCAATAAAACAGCCCTAAAGGTTGATTCACTAGTCAGGAATCTGGGGACTCATGTAGATAGTAACCTAGCCTTCAACCAGCATGTGTCGAAGGTAGTAAAAAAATTCTTTCTATGTTGCCGAACTTGTAAGTAAGGTCATGGCAGCTAGGTCCAAAGAGGTCATCATACTACTGTACACGGCCCTCGTCAGACCCATCATAGAGTATTATGCCCCCTTCGGTGTGTACCTGATCAGACACATTCAGCAACTGGAATGTCCACAAAGGTTCCTTACCAAAGGAATACAGAGAGTAAACAAAATGTCCTATGCTGATCTCCTTAAAGCCCTGTCTCTTTACTCTGCATCATACAGACTGCTGAGAGGTGATGTTTGTCTGGCATACAAGGAATCCTTGGACTCTGTTTTGATGAAGCTTTTGCAAATCCACAAAACAAACAGCACCAGAACTAGTAGATCAAAAGACCTAAATTTTGTTTGCAACATAAGTAGGACATGCTGGGGAGACAGATTCTCCAGAACAGGTTACCCATCAATGTAAAGCAGAGTTCCTCCCTAACTCTATTTAAGTGCAACTCCAATGGCTGGGTCATTGGAAATTCACTCCTGGTCTGGTACCTCTGTCTCTGAAGGACAGAGACAGTCAGTAAATCACCCCCTAGGTATATATCAAATTGTTGGTCATGTTTGGGTTGCATGTCCAGGCTTATAAGGCCTTAGTGGTCATTAGCCTAGTATACACCTATACACCTATGAACCTAAGAACCTGGCCCTTAGTTTTGCACCTTATGTTCTAACGACTGCTTGCTTCTCCTTTTCTTGTCCTTCGAATACTCTAATTTCTAACTTTTAGTCTGATCAAAAAATCGATAAACACACAAAGGTCCATATGAGGATTCCAAATCACTTCTTCTTGGCTTCCTGTGCACAGGGTATTGCACAAAGCACCACTGATTCGTGGGGACAGCTGATGAACAATGCCACTTCTCATAAGTAGCAGGAGGCTTGGCTGCCACACCTTCAACTGTTATGTACAACCACAGCCAACCTACTTATGTTGGGCTTTTCTGCCACTGGTAGCGCAAACAGGCTGAGCATCATTGCGCAGCAGTACAGCAGCAAAAGAGTGAATGTTCAAGCATCCTCTATGCAAAGTATTACAGTGCCAGGTATGGCTCTGGGAAAGGAGCTTGGACCCCAAAGGTAGTTTCCTGAAGAATCAGAAATAGTCCTCCCTATCTTGTACTAGCATTACAGGTCAAAACTCGTTGATGAGTAGTACAAAAAGGTTACACTGTGAGTTAGATTCCTGTTGCAGCCTGACACAAGATGTTACCAGGGAGAATATGTATATTGCAACTACTGTAGCTTAACATTTTAACAAACCAGTCAACTGTTATACCACTACTCAGGACATGTATGCGTTTTCCCCAAGGTTACCATATTATTAGATGTACCAGGTTTACTTAATTGTTACATATACATAAGTTGCTAGCAGTGTTGTAGACCCTTTAGAAATCATAACTATCCAAGCAAGTTGTATTATCCCTTCTCAACTTGTTGAAGATCTATCCTGCAATGTTGCGTTGGTTAAAATGCTTTGTTAATAGCTTATTGCAAGTGCATCAGGTATGTTAGTGAATATAATTGCCCATACAGGGTGTGTTTAGCATATAGGTAGATAGATGTTACACATTACTAAATATACTGTTGGCACCTGCTCACTTTTGAGTAAAAGCAGTACACACACCCTGCTAATTATAAATATATATGTGTATGTGTGTTTGTGTGCGTGTGCGTGTGTGTGTGTGTGTGTGTGTGTGTGTGTGTGTGTGTGTGTGTGTGTGTCTGCGTGTGTGTGCGTGTGTATGTGTGTGTGTGTGTGTGTGTGTGTGTGTGTGTGTGTGTGTGTGTGTGTGTGTGTGTGTGTGTGTGTGCGTGTGTGTGTGTGTGTGTGTGTGTGTGTGTGTGTACACCAAAACTCCATGATTGCACAACAGCATGGAAAGGCCAAAATCCCATTTTCAGTATTTTGTTTTCAATGTTTTGAGTTTTTCAGCCAAATGAATCTATTACTTGCAAAGACGTCAGTGGTTGCAGGCTTCTGCACACTAAAAAATTAAGCTGAATATGTTGAGGCACTGCTATCCCTACTTTAATGCTGGCAGTGAGATCAGTTAACTCTTAGCAGAGGTTTCTTTCTGCAAGTATGTGATTAAAACATTAGTGTAAGTTTCAGTGGAAAGTGTTTGACATTGCTGATGCAGCTCACTGTGTAAGTGAAGTGGCTTTCAGGTTACTTTTTTTTGTTTTGTTTTTTTCTTTTTTACACATTTTTTTTTATATTTTATTTATTTATTTATTTTTGTCAGTTCACTAGCTGAGGCGTAGTTGGAGCTGAGTTTTGAAGTTACTGGTGATGAGTGATCTGAGTTCAAGTCCCTTACAAGTTTCTTATCGTTATCTCTTTCATTCTCCAAGTGTGTGACGTACGTTATTTGTGTGTCTTTCCCTACAGACTTCTCCCAACATTTCTGATATAGCTCAACATGTTAATGCAGTGCTTTGGTGGTTATAAGTACTAAAGGTTGTGAGTTCAAGTCCTGTAGTTGTTGGCTATCAGTACATCATTGTTAAAGTGGGTGGTTGTTTCATGACTTTCGCATTATAGTACTGGTAACATAGTCAGACTCAGATTCATAGATTCATAGGATGATTCTAGGCTATTGGCCGTTATAAGCCTAGCCAAGAATTTTTCCTATGTTCCCACAGTCAGCATCTGTTTCCTCTGTCCAACAGGGACACATATGGGATCCCAGGGGTGTATTTTCTGTTTCCCATCCAGTCGTCCAGGTTTCTCTTAAAGAGAGATAGTGAGGTACTCTGCTTGACATGGAGAGGGAGTCTGTTCCACAGATGGGAAGTCTTTGGGACAGAAATCTATCCCGACAACAAATTCTATTAATGTGACAGACCAGGTTGAGTCCTTGCACGGGGGTTGTGCGAGTGGAGTTTGACTTACGGATATCCAGCAATTCCATCAAGGCTGGGTCCGAGATGGCCTTGTATGCCAGACACAGGTCATCTCTGAGCAGTCTGTATGAGACTGAGTAGAGGGACAGGGCTTTTAGCCTATCTGTATAGTTTAGGTGTTTAAGACTCTGGATTTTCCTGGTCAGGAACATCTGTGGTCTCTCCAGCTGCTCCATGTGCTTGGCAAAGTACATGCCGAAGGGAGCATTGTACTCGATAATGGGTCTGATAAGGGAAGAGTACAGGGATGCTATGACCTCCTTGTTCCTGGATGAAATACCTTTACTTATGAGGTGGGCCACGTAGAAGCTTTATAGATGCATTCCCTTTACTTTTTCACTTTATTTGCACTTTTCATAGGATCATAGGAAGTTACTAGGCTATTAGCCCTGAGGCCCTTACAAGTCTATCCAAGAATTTAGCTCATGTTCCAACAAGTCAGCACCCAATGCCTCTGTCCAGCAGGGACACAGGTGGAATTCCAGGTGTATATTTTTTGTTCCTCATCCAGTTATCCAGGTTGCACTTAAAAAAAGTTAATGAGGTACTCTGCTTGAAGTGGAGAGAGACACAGTTTTTGCTTTCCTATCCATTATATGCATTTTTTCATTATTTTGTTTCTCTCCATTTATTTTTAAATTTATATGAAACAGCATCCAGACCAGCATCACTGCCACTTACCAGGCCTGTTACCCCATCATAAGTAGCTACTACACCACGGCCAGCAACACTACAGGCAACATTGCCTCCAGCTGCCTCTGCCACCTTCACCCTCCAGGCAGCATCAACTGGGGATCACTGCCACCAGCCCTGCTTTGGAATGTGTTGAAATAACAGCCTCAAGAAGCAGTGACAGTGGAGGTGACACAAGTGTTACCTGTCAGCAGCTGGAGGAGATGGTGGGAAACTTGATGATCAGCATAATGCCTGAACTAGACATCTTGAGACCCTCCTCCAGTGACTTGTAGAGTTGTGTTCCTGCCTTGCACTGACATTTATATCAGAACCTGGACCCAGTGCTAAGGGAGTCCAGGGTAATGAGTAATGTCACACTGGGTTGGGGTAGAAGTGCCATTTCGCTGTTGTCGGCTCAATGATTTGTGTTTCGAGTAAGTGGGTTTTTGATACTCTGAAGTAGACCTATATATATATATATATATATATATATATATATATGTGTGTGTGTGTGTGTGTATATATGTGTATATATATATATATATATATATATATATATATATATATATCAATGAGCACCTGAGCCAACAAAAAAATTAAAAAAAAACTCTTTCCTCACCTCTGTTTTGCTCATTCATTAATTCCTTATCTAATGTTCTACCCTCTGCTTGCTTTCCCATTTTCACTGCATTCCTGTTTCCCATTTCTGATCTTTAATTTGGTCAAGAAATAGATCATCACACAAGCTTCATTACCCTTTATAGCTGCCACACAACTTCTTTGTCTTACTGGTACTGTGCCCACAGGATTGCACAGAGCACCACCGAAGCGAGTGAATGGCACACAAGCACTATCTGTAATTGTACTTCCTTGCAGCTGTAACATACCCTATTCTCTCTTCTCACAGTGCTGTCAGTAGCTATGAGAAGGATATTTATCAGCTGGTCTTCAGACACTTTTGCTCAGCTGAATTAGTTATGAATGAGCATCAGGGCTCATTGGGTACACACTCAGTAAAAGGAGTGGGAGGCTGGCCACAACTGCACATGTACTCTTTCAACAAAACAGGGTAAGTCTTTTATTAGGAATATAATAAAGGTTGTCAAAGGTACCATGGCACTTATCGAAAACACAGTAGGAGAAGTTCCCCAGTGCCTGTGCAAATTTTGCCTAGTCAGTATGAATACCAGCTAAACAAGGACATTGGTTAGTGGAACTAACCCAGTCAACAAAAGAATGAGCAAGTGAGTAAGTAGGCAAGTAAATAAATTAATGCATAAAGGTGTGGTGTGTGTACTGACTTTTACACATGTAAATGAAGTGAAATTTAATATCATTTTGACCTAGTAATGTCAAATTGCAATATTTTAAGATATGTCTGTGAATTAGCATACCTAGGCAAGTACCACAACCCCTAAAAATATTTTGAAATTGGTGCAACTAAAATATAAAGAATCAGTGTCATTTGTGTAATGCCAAGCTTGCCTCCAAACTAGACCAAAATAGAATTGCGAGACTTTCAAGATCCAAATCCTAACTTAAAAGTGAATGAGACCATAGAGATATCCAGTTTATTATAAGTAAGATATGTGCTACAACTACAACTCTGCTTAAAAATGCTATATTACATATACAATTATATATTAGCACATCTCTAATGTGATCCTGCATTTAACCTAAGATGTTTCCTTCCATATAGACACTAATGACACCCCCCATTTGTCTTTTCTTCATGTTTACATTCAGAAGAGCAGCACACATGTATGCATGCACACACTTATACCCTACAGTGATACAAATATATCATTTAAGCATGTGCATTTGTATTCCATCATATTTACACAATTCCCAGTGTTGTTACGTGAAAAGAGTGTAAGACTAATTATATAAAAGCCAATAAGATTTCACATTTTCACACTAAAGCACTAATAATCCTGATGTTACACGTTTTAAAATAAACTAATCCCAAAGCTGATTTGCTACTGTGTATAACCCTTTCTCTTATACTTTCATTTACACTTTCAGGTTTGTACTACTAGCTTCAGCTTTTCCTGTACTAAAACAGTAAAACTAGCACAGCCTAGAAAAATGTGTAGACATTACTACAGCTATAAAGCAGCAGGTGTAGGCAGTAACTGTTGTACATTTTATAAACTACCATCTAGTAGCTAAATCTTATTTATATTTCTAGATAGATAATACAAGTCTAATACAGACATCTTAGTACCATCTATTAACTGAGCCACATCGATACTGCAACCTGTGCTTTTCCTAGATCAGGGTCTATGGCACCATTGTACAGAACAATGTACCTGCACCTTGCCTGCAGCTCTGCTATGTGCTACAGACTTCAAATAATGTTTTGCTTTTAACATTTATGAACAAGTTACATATGCACAGATACAGTCATGCAGTACTGTGAGTGTACATATGTAAGTGGATAAATTAAAATGATAATATTCCCATCTGAAAATTTACGTAAAATATATGTTTTTGTAGTTTAGTTATTTTGGTAGACTCTATGTACATTCTTTGTTTCTTTGCACCAAATAGAGCATAACAAAACCTCACAAAAATAAACCTTGCAAGCTTGCTCCTTTCTAATTTAATATAAAGTAAGGAATATTAAAAAATACTTACATCAGAATTCCTCTCTGGGAAGATTATAACAAGATTACAGCTGAAGAAGGATAGACACCTGACATCACTAAATCCAAGCAATAATCTGTTCAGGCATCTGCCCATCTCATGAAGAATCACAGTGATTGCTTGCCATTCCCAAGGTTCTTGCCTTGCTTTGAATAAGTTGTGGTTTACCAAATGGTTATCAGTCTTTGATTGGAGGTGAAGAAGTATGTTAGAAATACTTGCAATGGGAAATTTAGTCAACCACACAGCAGAATTGGGGGAATCGTAAGATAAGCTGTTTTTCTGTGTCAGCAGTTGGGGGAGCAATGTCATTTCAGGTTTTTAGTAAAACTGTTTACTGAATGATTTCAGTTTCAGAATATAATTCAACAATTAGTAAACATATCTCAGTGTTTAAGATTATAATGTAGAAGTATGCTACAAGGTATGTGAAACATCAGCACTGTAAATCCTGGTCTTCCAGACAGTGGTATTCTTCACAATGCAATGTACAGTAACTTCAGCAGTGTGTGTTTGAGAGCTGCATCTACAGTGGGCATGTAAATAAATTATGAGAACAATTCCAGTTGTGTTACGATGAAGAATGAAAGATGCAAGTGGAAGCAATCACTCCTTGGCTTCTTAGTTAACTTTATTACGTGAAAGACAAAATGCTTATATATTTCAACAACATAAATATAACAAGTTTAAACCAGGTATTGAATAGATTTCAAGTTTTAATTAACCACAACAAAGTCTGAACCATGTGTAATACTTTGCTCTGCCAGACAAGTCAAAAACACTTGCCACACTTGCTCCGCTACAATCTCAAAGGTTAACTATTAAAAGTTACCTAACTAGAACTAATTACGTGTACTTCAGCACCACTGTATTGGTAAATATTAGGTGGGAATTCATGAAGGTGCACATCTCTGTAACCTTTTGGTACTCAGCAATAGCCCAAACAGGGTGCTGTACTGTGCTGTAGTATGAAGACATGCAGTATCATGTACGGCTGGCTCCAAGGTCATGTTGTATGCTAATGAGACAGTGTGGGGAGTGGCATATGCTAATTAGCTATGTGCTTGCTCTCGCTCTCTCTCTCTCTCTCTCTCTCTCTCTCACGTTTTTGATCTTTCAAGGAGCCACATCTAGGAAGGCATCTACCCACTGAGTGATTCACAAATTGTTCAGCTGTGTTGAGCAGCATGGCCAGACCCACCACATCTCAATAGTGATCACAGCCAAAAGGCCATATTTAGCTGTCTAACACATCTGTGGTGTGGAACTAGGGATGGGGGGATGCACTAGACACCAGGAACTACTCTACATTTAAGTGACATAAAGCCTAAGGGACTGACATCAGTACAGCAATTAGTGGGTGGGATGAAACACCAGACACCAGAGATTATGCTACATTTAAAAATGATAATAAAATACAGCATAACACAATATCGCAAGCCATTATAAAAATATACCAGAAACTCAGCTCCCTCTATAGAACCAAATTCTAACTGACAGATGATACAAGACAAACATTAGCATCTACCTACCTTCTTCCATCCCTCCTATATGCCTGACCTATTCTTACAATACCATACTTTAAGCTAAACTTTCACCCATTACAATAATGTTGCCAAATGTGTCACCAGCCTTATGTATACCACTTATCATTGCAGCACCCTGAAACAAATAAAATTAGCTTGAGCTACCCAGATATGTGGCATACTCACAACGTATTACTGCATACAATCATATACATGCACCAGAAAAATGTCCAACACTAAAAGATACCCTGCAGCACTACTCTCCAAGTAGAGACCTTCGCTCAGCTAATAAACTCTTAGTAATCACAACAAAATCTAATAAGTCAGCAGGTGGCTCACTATACTCCTGTTACATATCTAAACTCTAAAGTACCATACCAGCATACCTAAAACAGACCATGAAATGTTCTGCCTCCAAGTTATTACTAAAACAATGTCTAAACATTATGTTGCCATACACACGCTCCTCAGCTAGGTAAATCCATTTTCCTTTGTCAAATCTTACACTCATCTCTTTATAGCCTTCCCCCTTCTGTAAAACAAACCTTTCTACTAGTTCTCCCCAATTTCCTTTCTCCATTAATCCCCAGATTACATTTCAGTTTCTTTCTGCCCTTTTCACTGTATCCTTCTCCTTCAAATACCCTCCAGCACCCTCTTATAACCATGTTCTGTGTCAGTGAGTATCCTACTATTGTTACTTCTTCTGCACTTGACTCATCAGCTTTTCAGTCTCTCTCTTCTGGTTTTAACTATTATCTACCGACTAAATAATGTTTCACAATCCTTAGCCTTTTTATTTATCCCTAACATCCATACTGTAACCTTCCTCACACATATCTTATATCATATATAATATCTACTTGATGCATATGTTGCACATAAACTATTTACATACTACATGTTTTATACTTATAATTTAATATTATGTATAATGTTACCACAGAAGGAATACCTGCTTTATCTATAGAATCACTACAGAACAATTATCTCTTTCTGTCTAGATGTCTTAAGAACTGTCTGTGTAATGTATCTTTGAAAAATAAATTGTCATGTGTTTCTTAAATGCATCTTCTGGAGCATTTCTTCTTGGGCCTCTGCTGAAAATGAGCTTTAGTCAGTTGGACTTTCCCAGTAAACAAAGACAAATGAATAGAAATGGAAATAAATATAACAAAATTAGTGCATTAGCTAATTCCTTGTTCAGTACAAAATCACTAGTATGTCTGGTTTTGAGTGCTGAAGAGCATGTACTATAAGTTTTGTGTAGCTTTTATGTTTTTTGAGATATATGTCTGTTTATATTTCAGGAAATGCTGAATACACCTAATGTTTCATGCAAAACATTAACGTTTTTATGTCAAAAATGTTGCACTCCACTTAACATCGCACAATTGCAGTTGGGATCATTGTTCGGGTTTGCACACTACCAGTAAATGTGACAACAGGTATTGTGGGAAATCATTATTAGCTATTGCTGATGTTCATCGTGTTGCACTGCTACAGTCATCACACTTGGGTTATCCTGCCATCAGACGGTCCTGCAGTCGATCAGAGTTCCAAAGTCTTGGTCCGCTGTCGGTTGCTGTCGCTTCTTCCCTGATGTCAGTGCACCAGGGGCATATAATATGCATCCAACGCCATTTTCTTCAGTCTTTCTTGCCGCGCAGTGCCCGAAGCAGAAGCAGTTCACAAGTGCCGGTCGGCCAACTCCTGAGATTTTCGAAGTCGAATTTCAGATCCGAAGTCTTCAATAAAGCTAAGTACCCTGTTGGGGAAACCTTTTTCTTGCCTCAGACCGATGTCAGAAAAAGTTAATAATTGTATTTCTTGTGGGAAGCAAATACCTCATAAGGACTTCCACTCTTACTGTATTCCATGCCTAGGCCCTGATTACGACGTCACTAGTTGTCGGTTTTGTGCTAGATTCAACAAATGCACTATAAAGAGACGTTTTGATTTTGCTTTACACTACTTTGGCCGAAGGTTCAATTATACCATGCCGTCGGATCAGCCGACGACCTCAATACCGAAAAAACGCAAAGACAAGGATAAAGACAGGCATCCGAGGTCCAAAACCGACAACGAAACCTCTTCTAGGCCAGTCGCCAGTTCGCCGGTTCTCAGTGAGGCACTTTCGCAGCCCCTGACACCTGCTACCTCAGAGCCACAGGCTGCTTATGACTCCCACGTGAAGACATTTAGGCCTGGGGAAACTCAAGGTATTGGGCCTACGGAAACTAATCCCTCAGATGGGTCCAGAGCCGCAGAGCAGGCACCAGCTTCTGAGGGTGTTTTCAGACCTTCACAACTTACCATTAAAACAACAGCCAAGACAAAGGTACCATTAAAGACAAAGAAACAAGTACAGCATTCTCCTGGACAGTCTTCCATGCCTAAGAAACAGATGCTTAAAATGGCCGAAGACCTCATTACTCTAATCAGGGGTTCCCATCCCCCTCCTGTGAAAAGGCCTAGGCAGGATACAGACTATGACTCCTCTGATCAGGTTTCCATTTCCTCTGATTCCTCTTCAGACCAGGGATATTCTTTACCCCCCATGAGGACTCTGATGCTGAGGAATCTATCCCTTCAGCCTCTCCTCCTGAGGATTACTCTTTTGGGGAAACTTTACATACCATGAGGGAACATTTCCATTGGGAAAGTCAGGAATACTCAGAATCCAAGAAAAGGCTCAGGAATTTCCTCTTATTGCCTCAGCACAGGCCTCTGGCTATTCTGCCTGTGCTAGACATTGCGGATGATGTGTTCTCTGAATCCAGCTTATCTCCTGACTCTTTGCCCCCTGCTCCAGCCAAGCCAGATAGGTATTATAGAGTCCCTGACTCTCACAAGTTTCTTTACAAAAACCCTTCTGCTGATCCAGAAACTATTTCCCAGGGTCCAAAAGGGGTTAAGGCTTCCATTGCAAAAAATCCAGTACCCTCTGACAGAGATTACAGGGCTTTGGATAGATGGGGGAAGAAAGTATACATGTCTGCAACTTTAGCAGTAAGAGCTTTAAATTGCCAGTTTCACATGCTTAAGTACCAACAATATTTAATGGCTCAGTTAAAACAGAAAATGCTTGCTAGCTCAGAAGCTCCTGATTGTAAAGAAATGCAGGATTTATTGCATGCAGTTGAACAGGTGGGAAAACATACTCTGCAATGTGGTTTTGATTCTTTAGAGGCCTCTTGTAGAGCCGCAGTTACAGGTTCTGTTATTCGAAGACATGATTGGTTAAAAGAACAGAGTTTACCTGATCATGTTAAGGCAAAGTTATTGGATGCTCCTTTACAACATGATACCTTGTTTGGTGTTAAGGCAGAAGAGGTGTTAAAGAAAATGTAGGATAAAGCTAAATCTATGCAAACAGTCAAGGATTTCTTACAGGTACAGCCACCTCGGTTTAGCAGAAATTGGCCAACAAATAATTGGTCCTTTCCACTGTCAGACAGGCCACAGAGAGGCAGATACAGACACACAAGAGGCAGATCTCAACCCCAAGTTTCAAATAGACAACGACAGTCGGGCACCTCAACCCCAAAAGGAGGTGAGGACAAGTCTCAACCTTACAGGAAACAGTCACAATGACTTTCCTTTGTGTACGCCAAACGTCCCTTCTGGAAGCCCCCTTAGGGGGAAAACTAGCACTTTTTTCTCAAAACTGGCAAACAATCACCCAAGACAAATGGGTCCTGAATATTGTGTCTCAAGGTTACAGATTCTACTTCCATACTTTACCAAAGCTAAAAGGAATGCCAGACCTGCCACAAAATCAATGGGCAGAGGCACAAAAACAAATTTCAGCCCTCATGGACAAGAGAGCTATACAAAAAGTACCACAACAGGAACAAGGACAAGGATTTTACTCAAGACTCTTCCTGGTCCCCAGAAAGGACAAAGCCTGGAGGCCTATACTGGACCTTTCAATTCTGAATACTTACCTGGATATTTCGAAATTCAAAATGTTGACATTACAGCAGCTTCTACCCATGCTGGGCAAGAAGGCTTGGCTTGTTACTCTGGACCGCAAAGAGACATACCTGCATGTCCCTATCAGACAAAATTGCAGAAGATATCTCTGATTCAAAGCTGGTACAATGCACTACCAATTCTCTGCACTGCCCTTTGGTTTATCTACTTCGTCCAGGGTCTTCACAAAGTGCCTGGCACCAGTAATTGCATTTTGCAGACAAAAAGGAATTCAGATATATCCATACCTGGACGACTGCCTCATTCAAGCAGAGACAAAGGACATTCTTCTACAGCATCTGGCATTTGTGAAAAAGTTGCTAATTTCTCTAGGGTACACAGTAAACGAAAAGAAGTCAAAACTAATGCCCTCACAACAGATTACATTCCTGGGTGCCAGCTTAAATACAACGGCCCAGATGGCTTACCTCACACCAGGCAAACAAGTGCAACTAACTCAATATTTCCAACTACTGGCAAAGACGTCCCATCTCCCTGCAAGAAAAATTCTGCAGGCCCTGGGATTCATGGCATCCTGCATACTACTAATACCATATGCCAGACTGCATATGAGGAAATTACAATGGTACCTAAAAAAGTGTTTGGACTCAACATTCTCACAGTCTAGAAGCAGTAATTCCAATAATTCCCTGCCTACAACAGGATTTTCGATGGTGGGCACAGGCATGTCACCTAAACAAGGGTCAGCCTTTTACTCAACCAACAGCCAGGCAAACTCTAACAACAGATGCTTTGAATTACGCCTGGGGAGCACACATGGCAGGAAAATGCATTCAGGGCAAGTGGACCACAGACCAGATACATCTTCACATCAATCAAAAAGAGATGTTGGCTGTTCAAAATGCCCTAACAGCTTTCAACGATCTTCTACATCCAGGACAACTATTACTAAAGACAGACAACACCACAGTAATGTGGTACATAAACAAACAAGGGGGCACTCATTCTTATCCCCTATGCAGGCAAGCCATGACCTTGTGGAACACAGCTCTAACGTACCATGTTCACCTGCAAGCACAATTCTTGCCAGGAAAGAAAAATACTCTGGCAGATGACCTAAGCAGAAATATCATGGACCCTCACAAATGGAAATTGAATCCACAAATCTTCAGCATGATAACACAAAAATGGGGATGCCCAGACATAGAACTTTTTGCCTCCCCTCTGAATTGCCAACTACAAAAATTCTGCACAAGGACTTATCACAAACAAGCATGGAAAGTGGATGCTCTTCTGTTCAGCTGGAAAAACCTAAAAGACTATGACTTCCCGCCACTGCCTCTTCTTTCAAAGGTACTCCTAAAAGCCAGACAAGAAAAAACACAGATGATCCTGATTGCTCCAGACTGGCCACGCCAGCACTGGTACCCTATCTTAAGGAACTTGGCTCAGGGCCCACCATGGATTTTGCCCCAAATTCCACACCTTCTGACTCAACAAAACAATCAGATCCTGCACGGTCAGCTCAAAACCCTAAACCTGGCTGCATGGCAGATACTTTAGTCAAACAGGCAACACCTCTATCTAAAGCTGTTATGGATGTCATTTTGGAGGCCAGGAGGCCTAGCACCAGGAAAGCTTACTCAGGAAAATGGAAGAGATTCTGCGCCTGGAACCAGGCTCACAGCCTTGACCCTCTTGTTCCAGACCTTCCTCAGATTTTACAATACTTAACTGAGATGCTGGACAGAGGCCTATCCTTTTCATCAATTAAGATCCACGCCTCTGCCATTTCTGCACATTACAATACGGATCCTCCTTTATTCTCTCATCCCTTGCTAAAGCAGTACCTCAGAGGGGCTAAAAACATAAGACTGCCCTGGAGAGCACCAACACCAACTTGGGACCTCAATTTAGTTTTGGAAAAACTGACCCCTACCACCTTTTGAGCCAGCCAATACAGCCAATCTAAAATTTTTATCATGGAAAACAGCCCTGCTCCTGGCAGTAACTTCAGCAAGAAGAGTCTCAGAGCTACAGGCATTAATGGCAGTAGAACCTTTCATAATTTTTTATCAGAACAGGGTATCTTTAAGGACAAAACCTACCTTCATGCCAAAGTTGGTATCTAGTGTGGCTCTTAACCAAACCATCCATTTGCCTACTTTTTATCCAAACCCCCAAAATAAAGGGGAGAAACTTCTGCATTCTTTGGACATACACAGGCAGCCATGCTTCTACTTGGACAAAACAAAAGCTTTCAGGAAAACTGATCAACTGTTTGTAGCATATGCTGCAGGATCACAGGACAAGGCTATCTCAAAGCAGACTATATCCAAATGGATAGGACAATGTATTTGGTACTGCTACACACAGCATGGAAAATCAGTCCCTAATAACATTAGGCCTCATTCCACCAGGGCAACAGCCACTTCAACAGCCTTTCTCAGAGGAGTACCTACCAAGGAAATTCTGGAGGCTGCAACTTGGAGTTCAGTGCACACCTTCACCAAGCATTACCACCTGCCTCTTTACTCTAAATCCAGAGCAGGATTTGCCACTACAGTTCTGCAGGGCCTCTTAGCCAATCCTAACTCTTTATAGACCAGCCATCCAAACTTAGCTTTGGGATTCAACCCAAGTGTGATGACTGCAGCAGTGTAACACGATGAACATAGTACAGTTTTGTACCTACCATAAATGTAGATGTTCGAGTGTTCACACTGTTGCAGTCCAGGTTACCCTCCCTCCATCCCCTCTGAACTAGCTGGAAGTAGCTATACCCTTCTATCCTATACAACCTTTGGGGTGTATTTGATGGTAACTGAAGGTATTGTTTTTATCTTATATGTATATTTTTGATTAGCAATATGTATTGCCTACCCACTTGGGGGCACCTGACATCTGGGGCAAGCAAAACTCAAGAAAATGGCGTTGGATGCATATTATATACCCCTGGTGCACTGACATCAGGGAAGAAGCAACAGCAACCGACGCCGGACCAATACTTTGGAACTCTGGCCAACTGCGGGACCACCTGACAGCAGGATAACCCAAGTGTGATGACTGCAGCAGTGTGAACACTCGAACATCTACATTTATGGTAGGTACAAAACTGTACTTTTTCTCTGGTTAGACATGTCTGGTGGCAGAAAGGAATATGCCCAGCTTAGGATGTAGAGGTAGGGTGTTGAAGAGTCCAGAATCTTTATTGGACTCCTTGTAAAGTGCCACAGCTGAAGGCTTTTGCAGGGAGACTATACTAGCTCCCAGTATAAGTCTGTGACTTGGAATAGTCTGGCCAAGGCTGTCTCCAGTGCAACTGGCATTCCATACCCTGGAGAACAGTGTAGGCATCATTTTAACGACCCAAAAAGGCACAAGAGGGATACACTCAACCAGTGGATGGATGAGTTCAGAACTAGTAACATCCCATAGTTGTGTAAGAATACTAATAGAGAGAATTTATAGTAGATAGAAAACTACATATAGGCAAGATTGGTATGCATAATGCTCTTCTGTTCTCTTCATTCTACAGTGAATACAGAGATTACTGTGAACACAGAAGCCCATGCAGAGTGTCTAGAGAGACTGAGGGAAGTAAGGGGTATGCATGCAGCACAAGAGAAGTATTAGTGTAGCTTCTGAATTAAAAATGTTCTTTTATATACAATTGTAACAAAGAAAGCATGCATATCCTAACTGTAAAAGCAAGCATGCATGCTTCAGTCTGCAACACAAACCAACTGTAGGAGTCAACTGTAAGACTGTAGTCAGACAGTGTGAGTCCAAATACCAAAAGGAACAGGTATAAAATAGTGCAACCCTTTAAAAATATTCCATAAATTAATTTCTACACAAGTGGCTTAAGTGCCCTCATGTTAACTTAATTTGTAAGATTGGACCAAGCATATGTGCAATATGTACACATTGCAAGGATTACTTTGAGCAATCCTTAGTTATAGTTTGTAATTGTTAAGAAGTGCACTTAAATGGAAATTTTCAGATAAAATACTTTTATTATTGTGATAATGTATGGGATGTGACATATGATGGTACTACCTTTATCTCTTTTTTCTCTCAGCCCAACCCTTATATCTTTTTTTTTCCTTCTATGTGTCATCAAAATGTTTCCATGTCATCCATTTGTAACAAATCATAAAGTACTTCACAGCACAGGGAGGTAGGCCAACCCCAGTGGCTCAGCCTGCCCCCACTCCACCATCTCCAGCACCAATGCCCAGCACATCTGAGACCCAAAGTGGCAGTACTGCCTCTGCTGCCCCTGCAATACCTGTGCCCTGAGGTAGCACTACCCCAGCAGCTGGTGCTGTGGCACCCTATGGGAGTACTGGAGAAGGGGATTTTATCACCTGCCAGGAGATGCCAGGGTTGGTGCATAGGGTCGTGCACAACACCACTGGTAAATGCTTACACTGAATGGAGAGGCTGCTCTCCCTTATGGTTCATAGGAGATGGCAAGCACTCCAACAGCCAGTGGAAGTAAGGGGATGGTGATCATAATCCTACGGGTGAAGACTATAATTTCACTGTTCCCATGATTGATGGGCATTGGCTTCTGTTGTCCCCTCCCTAACCCTAATCATGGTGTCCCCAAACTTTTGTGTCCTTCACTGTCCCTGATTCTTATCTTGTTTGTCCTGTTTTTTTGCATCTGCTTCCTCAACTACCCATCTTACATAACCCAGAAACACCCACTTTCCTTACCCAACATTCCTCTCTTACTGAACTGAAATAAAAGGGGGCACCTGTCCCACAAAAAATATTGTCCCACACATAGCTCTCCACTTTGCACATGTTGTCACCCCTCTTTGTTGTGGTGATAGTACAAATTTAGCTAGTGTTCTGTACATAGTTTCATTTTACACTATTGAAGCAGTGGATAGCTATGGTTCTTTCCTACCTTTCTCCTGCACATTCCTGTATTGCTTTCCCTTTGTTCTTCCCCCTGTTGCCCTCCACTTTACCACTTTCCTATCTACCCCATTTTAACACTTTTAATCTTGCCAAAAAATAGAATCACACGCAACACACACAAGTTAAAAATAAGTAATGGAGCCCTTCACTTTTTCTGTGTTTGCACAGAGTTTAGCATTATGCATCAATGCCAAGTGTGAATGAACTGCTCTTCAGTGGTGTGCTTACCTCCTTGCAATTCCACCTAAACATGCTGTGCTAAGGTAACACACAATAACACACAGTGAGTGTAGTATAAAGAATTATATCATTGCAGTATCAGTACTTATGTCAAACTATTACATACACCTGGATTCAAACCCTATATAATCTGGACTCAAAAAGAAATTTGACAGTGCATTTACACTTGTTGTCACAGAGTCAGCTAAGCAGGAAGTGTGTTTTATATACTCAGTACTGAGAAATGACATAATTGTAGTAATGAGGCTCGCGTTTGCTTGCCACTTAACTACACGCAATCAGGGATAGCCATAGATTGCACAAAACTATTGCTTGGTAGTGAGCTATACAAAATGGACAATAGCATGTATTACTTATGTTTACTGTCCATTTAGTCTTCATCCTCTGAAAGTACATGTAAAAATACAAAGGAAAGGCACTTTTTAAGAAAAGAACACATATTTACACTGCAGCAATCTGTTACCTTCACCCATGCTCTTCAAACTTGGTATCTCAGTACTTGTTCACAAATTTATCAACTACACTACAGAAATAAATAAAAAAGCTTTCTTATGCACCATGCACATTTTTATAATGAGAGTACACATTTAGATTTTCCAGTAGCTGTAGTAATGTGGACAGCTGTTTGCATATAGTTTGTAAAGCTGTCTCTTAAAGTACACCTGCACACTGGAAACACAACAGCAAATACTACACATTGCACACTCATCAATCTGGTAACATGCAGAACTTTAAGATCTTGACAGATGGCCATAGTTAGTGATTCATTTCATGCAGGCATAGCATCTTCTCTCCAACTTCCAGTGCTGATGTCATCCACTATAAATTCTAGTTTGTGTACTTAGGTAGGTAGGGGTTCTAATCTCACTGCAGTCAACTGGTGTGTGTGTGTGTGTGTGTGTGTGTGTGTGTGTGTGTGTGTGTGTGTGTGTGTGTGTGTGTGTGTGTGTGCACTTGCATGACATTAGAGAGAGCCTTTTACACCAGCATGTCAGACACTGCTATTGCCAACTTTCTCTCATCAGACACTGCTGATGACATCACTTATAAATTGTTGTCCGACATTCTCCAAGTCAGACTTCAGCTGTGATATTAGTGTAATACCGACAGCATCAACACACACCAAAGATTGCTGGTACAGCCATGAAGACACATAAGATGAATCAAAAACATGGGGGATTTCTTACATTATGAAAACAAATGCACAACCCAATGATGATGTAGACATCACAGTCCTTATGAGGAGACTAAGTGGTATGTGACCTGTGTACTGAGGTAGATGGTATTTGGAATGTCCACTAATATGTGCCCACTATGTGCAGGAGATTCATATCAAAGGCCATAATCCTTCCATACTTCA
This sequence comes from Protopterus annectens, assembly GCF_019279795.1. Lineage (NCBI taxonomy): Eukaryota > Metazoa > Chordata > Ceratodontiformes > Protopteridae > Protopterus > Protopterus annectens. The sequence continues at coordinate 1,397,629,438 of NC_056732.1, read as the reverse complement.
AAGACTTCATCACACCAATACCCGAGTACAATGCACCATTCTTCATGTGCCTCCCTACACATCTTCCAGGGATATGTTACTCAAGTGTAACACATCTGCCACAGTGACCTCCAACACATCTTATTGGCCAAACCTAGGTATACTTTTTGTTGCATAAACATTACTGTCTGATGGTGAGAAAGCCCCATCAAGGTGTTATACCACATGCATGTGTGATACCTGTTCCAGTGATGCATACAGTATATACATAGCTGTTTGACAACATTGATGGCATGGGTTACATTTGTGATAGTGTGGATTGTGCAATATATATCTGCCATGCACACCAGTCAGCTAGCCTGGATTGATTATAATGTCACATACAGGTGTAGCAGAGTCCCTCCTACCACCTCCAGCAGATGTTACAGTGTCAGGATGGTGTGCTTGATCACCCTCATAGATTGCTGACATCTCATAATAGTTGTACAAGTGTGTTCATGCAAAACCATCTATGACCACTCAGTATCACATATGTTATGTCAGAGACATGGGATTATTGGTGGTATTACTCTGATATGATCCATGATTGTGCGTGCTTCTGTTTACTGCTGTCCATGAGCCTGTAACTATGTGTCCCACTTGGTGCAGACCTATGCTGACATTACAATTATATTCAGACAACTTATTTTGCACAGCCTCACAATATGCACATAACACTTATTTTATATAACATCCCTGACTGTTATCATCTCCTTTGTTCATGTCAGGATGTTTATATCACAAAGACATCTTCTCCATTGTTATGTCACCTTGTGTGGAAGTCATATAACATACATTTTCACTGTGCAGTCTGTACTGCATCATGTTGATATGTGATTAGTGATCCTGCAACAACTGTCTTCATTTACATCTCCTGATCTGCTGTACATTAAGATGTTTCACCTGTCCTCTTTCCCTGTGTTCATTCCTATTTAATACACACAGTTCTCCTGACTGTTTATTTTAAATGGCAGTCCATGTACCATTGCAGATTATTTAACAACCTTTGTACAGAATGGCTGAAATGGGACTTTACAATACTCTGCACTGTATACACAGTTCCGTAATGTGTTTGGACCATATACATTGCTATATTATTAACCCTGGTAATCACTGTGGCATCCCGCACAATCCCACAGAACTAGTTTGCCCTTACGTAAACAGGTCTACATGTCTCCTGCTATCCATGTTACTTTACATGGTTTCCTGGCCAGCAACACTGTTGCTAGCCATGAAATCATACTCGTTATGAAATGTGGTGCTCAGGATGAATATATAATTAACTCTGCTGCTCACCACACAAACACGTAAACTCCATGTAGGCTTTGTGCAAAGCCAACACAGAGTTTATTGAATCCCCAGGGAAATCTTATAATACTTTGTATGTAATATGGGTTTGACATTATTAATGCAAATAGGAACAAGCAACATTTGACGCCTAGAGCTGTCAGTAAGATGTAACTGTAGAAACATCTACAGATGTCATCTGGCTGTAATGAGCTAATAAATAACTGAATTAAACATGGAATGCTTTAATCAAACAGAATCATAGGTTATTGGTTATTTGGATCAGTTTTGCTTCTAAAGTATCAGAAAAGGCAGTTAGCGGAACAGGTGTATGAGCCACTCTTCAACAATAGTGCTATACCATGAAGAACTAGAATTTCCTTTTCAGAGGTGCCAGTGTGGTTTGTGTGCTTTTCTTCTTCTTTGAGTCTTTGAGGTAGTAGTCTCACTTCAGTTGAGGTGATGGATTTTAACTTAACTACTACTATTTCTGAAATCCAAAACTAAGTACAGGGTCATATTTGCTGATGTTGCTGCAAATTATTTGCCTTAACATAAGCCTCACAGAAGGAAATGTGGCTGCCGTGCCTCCACAGTTTGTTGATATGATTCTACATGCCTTTACTTTAATCTATAATATTGTGTGAGCTCCTTAGTTGTAAACATGGGTGCAAATCTTCATAGCTAATCCAGATTAAAAAATGTTTCAATAGATCTAGAAATTTTAGCAGTTTGACAGAACTGTAAGGCTGTCACACTACTGATAATACCATTATTAAGAACTATAATAAAATTAAAAAAAAAAACAGAGGTTTAAATGCCTTAAAAATGAAGGGACTCTGAAAGAAAGTAAAGGAGTTTATTGTAATGTTAATCCCCATGCATGGGTTTAGTCTACATGTCTAGTCATTCTGTTTGAAAGTGCCAGCAGTTTATGGAAATAAGATGCAAATAACATTTTTGAAAAATGTAGAAATGGGTGTAAGCACTATCTGTGATACTTAGTACGTTGCCCAGGAATGAAGTTTTAAATCTAGTATATAGCTTGTCTGCATACTGCCAACACACTGACATTGCTACAGTATTTGCAAAGCTCGTGAAGGAGGTTCCTTTGACACCAGGCAAGAAAAACATGCTTTCTGTTTTACATTAGCAACACAACGGATAAAACAGAAACAGTTGTAGGGTACATAGTTTTTTTTGCAGAATGTCTCAGACTTGTCTTGGAAGCACACTGGGAATGAATTTCCCAGAATTAAACTTGAGACAGTTAACAAGGTGGTCTGTCATATTGAAAAGCACATTTAGTAGATTGACATCTGTGTGAAACAGTACTGCAGCTATAGATGATTTCTTGGGTTGAAGAAAAAAATGATCAATGATGCTTGCCAAATGACCTGTCATGAACCTTGTTTGGTATAAAGTGGCACCTCACAGGAAAGAGGTATTCGTGACTGAGCTTATACAAAACTATGCCTTCCTGATAGTCCTTGATTGCTCTCATTAGCTAACTGTGAAGATAAATAGATGTTAAAATCTAAATTTTTGTGTTCATTTTACAGTGTGATCTCCATGTCCACCCTTTATGTGTTGAACTTGCGAAATGAGGACGATGACATTGATGTTAATGGGTGAGTGCACAAAAGTACAGACTCAACAAAATAGCAGGAGAGCCTCTATAGATCGCAGCCTGGGATTTAAAATGTAGCAACAATTGCATTACATCAAGGCAAAATAAACATTTTAAATATGTTCTGTATGAAGACAAAACTATATATAGAGGATAAACAAAAAGTTTGTAAATCTTTTCATTGCCTGTCTATCTGTCTGCCCACCTGTCTGTCCCGTTTCATGATATGATAGATACCACTGTCTGTGTCAGTTAATCTAATTATACATCTTTCTTCCTGCAGTATAATTTCAAAACCTATAAAAGAAAATAATTTAAATGTTCATTTAATATTACTGCTTTGGTTTGTTTTCTGATTCATTGACTGAAAGACTCTTGTTATCTGGAATGTTGTACATTCTTAGTGAAATCCAGGGGGAAAATGCTCCAAATATATACAAGTAAGACAAGTAAGAGACTTACACTTGAGTTTACATCAAGGGCAAGCCTTTGAGCATCTGATCACCGCTGTAAGCCTGCTTTATAGATAAAACTAACACTGGAGTAAGTTACTTAAATTGAGAGTAAGCATTTTGGAATCAGGGCTAACTTACTCATGAGTAACTCAGTTGCACTGAGAGCAAGTCTTTTAGAATCTGTCCCAAAGTCTCTGCCTTCTAAATGCTACTTTTAAGAAATGTTACTATTTCCTTTATCTAATGTTTGAATATCTCTTGACCATAATTCCATTTTCCATGCAAAGTGCCTTTTGGTAGTAGCCCATGTTTTTACTCCTTTGTATTTTATATATGTGTGGTAGTAGACGTCCTTCAGTCCCAAAGGATCATGGGTTGGCACCACTATTGGACTGATTTGAGCAGCATCTTCTGTGGATGTGCAGTCCAATCTGGGAGTGGCAGTCCTTTCCACATTCTCAGCAGCAGTAGGGAGATGTTGATCTAGTATCATGGGCACATATCTTCCTGAGCTCTCTTATCCTCTGCTCTCCTTGCCAAGGTGGTTTCATACATAGTGAGAGCTTCCTTCACTTCTCGTTTCCAGGCACTCTTGTCTGAGGTGAGAGAATATCAGGTGTTCATGCTGATAGAGAGAGTGCTCAGGTCATGCTTGCATATGTCCTTGTAGCGCAATATGGGTCACCCTTTTAGCCTATTTCCAGACTCTAACTCTCCAGAAAGGAGGTCTTTTGGTATTTAGCCATCTGTCATGTGTGACACATGACCCAACCAGTGCATAGGTCTCTGTTTCAGGAGGGTGAACATGTAGGTGGTACCCATCCACTCAAGCACTGTGCTGTTGGGGAATTTGTATTGCTGTGAGATACCAAGTATGTGCCTAAGACAGTGCATATGGAATACATTGAGCCACTGCTTCTGTTTTGAGCAGAGTCCATGTTCCACTGGCATACAGTAATGTGCAGAAAGCACAGGCTTTGTAAACCTGCACCTTGGTGTGCACAGTGAGCTTATTATTAGCCCATACTCTCTTAGGTTGAAAAATGTTGTGGCAGTTTTTCCAATGCACTTGTTGATCTCTCTATCAAGCAACAAGTTGTCAGAGATTTTAAAACCTAGATACAAAAACTCATGGAAAACATCTAGCTAATAGTTGCTCACCTTAATTCATGGAGCATTGCTCACATTTTGGCCCATCACCTGAGTCTTCTTTAAACTGATTGTGAAGCCTAATACATACATGCAGCTACAAAACGAGTCATGAGTGACTGAAGTGCTTACTGAATGTGAGCCACAATAGCTGCATTATCATTAAATGGGAACTCCCTTAGACGCTTTCTAAGCACCCCAGACTTTGATCTAAGCCTCAACAGATTGAAGAGTTTGCCATCCATTCTGCTTCAGAGAAAGATACCCTCTGTAGTAGTTCTGAAAGCAAATTTCAATATAACTGAAAAGAAGATACCAAGCAATGTTGTAGCCAGTACAGACCCCTGCTTTGCTCCACTGAGAACATATTGTCAAGTTTAGTTTCAGCCCCTGTATTTAGGACCAAATATTTAATTTCTGCACCTCTTGACCATCACCAGTTTGAGAACTCATCATTTGCTTTCATTTCAAAGTTTAATTTGTTGCCTGTAATAAGTACACTCCAGCACCCCCCCCCCCCCCCAGTAGCAGTATCATTTTGTCACAGATAACTCAAGGGGCCCTTCTCCTTCCAAATAAATGTCTTTAATTCCCCAAATCTGTTTTGTGTTCCATACAGAAAGGCATGTGCTGGGTGGAGAATCATGGGAATGATAAACACTTTAATGGCATAAATGTTGTTATCTAAGCATGCCTTCTATTTTCCATGTATCTTTTCTCAAGTTTCCTTTAGCCTCTGTTGTGTATTTTCATTTATCCAGATTCCAAGGTATTTCAATCTGAAGTGACCCTGTATTCATTATTTATTTATTTATTTGCATTTGTTGACCAGGAAAGTCCACTGGGTCAGAAACCCATTTTCAGTGGAGGCCAGGGGAGAAAAACTCCATAAGGTTTACACAGAGTTGCAAATTACACTTTTACACCAAAAAGAATATTCATAGTTTAGCCACATACAATGTAAACTTGGTAATAAAACAGATGAAGGAATTTTATACAGTTGGGAAATTGACAAAGTTTGGATAAATCATAACAACATGGTATACATCAGACATTTAGAGTTTTTTTTTAAGCGATAATGTAGTACAATGTCAAAAGAAGTTGCATAGTTAACTGCTATGGATTTAGTTTTAATTTCATTGATACTGCAATTCAGTATGTCAGTAGTGTATGTATTTTTTTCTTTGCTTTTCATGTTCTCATCAGAATTTGTCAAATATTTAACCAAAGAATTATTTAGTTATGTTTATCATATCAGTTTATGTATTTCTACTTGACTGTTGGCCTCTTGGATCATGACTGAAAAACATCCTTGAGCCAGCTCACTTACTCAGTTTACAAATGCAATAAAAATAGTCTGAGTAGTTCCCTTATGCCTCAGTTAAAGCATTATTGTTCTTACTTAGAAAGCTTGATTCTAACTTTTCAAGAGGCTTTGCAGCTTTACCCACTTAACTGAGCATAAAGATGTAATGTTAGTAAATGAGCTATAGCTGTGTCGCACCAACAGTGCAAATATATGACATATTCCAAATATCAGGCATGAACATTAGAAAATTTCCATCTGCTCAGGCAGTATCAATGAAGACATCTGAAAAAAAAAGCTATTGTCTGTCTTGAATGTAATTCAACATCATTCTTCCATGCTGTGGCCAAAGTCTTCTTCTTCTTCTTTCAGTTTTTCCCGCTGTGGCCAAAATAGTGTTTCAAAAATGACAAGTAATATAATAGTTTATACCTGTCCAGCTTCCTGTTCACCATCCTAAACAAACAGTGTAAAACCCTATATACTTTCATAATGCTCGGTGAGATTTCATGGCTAGTAAAGAAGTCTAGCACCCAAGGTTTAATAAAAATAATGATTGTTTTTCTTCTGCACTTTTGAAATCACATCAGTTTTGCATATACTTGAACACATGCCTTTTTCGTGCTCTCTCTTCTCTATATAAGTGTAACATTCATCTTTTTGTCAGGAGTAATGTTACAAAACAGACATGAAACTCCAACACTTGAACCTTTCCTTCAGTTTCCATCACATTAGCCAAACCTCCTTCTCTGCCTTCTAGTCTTGCCTAAATATCTTCCAGTTTGGATATCATATCCTTTCTCTTCTGATTTTGAACCAGTGGATTCAAATGTACTCTTGCAAATTATTGTAAGCTATATAACTATATACCATAAGAGTGTTTTTTAATAAAAAAAATAATTTTAAGTCATTGTCAATCACACGTTTCACTAGCAAATACCAGTATCATAACAAATTTGCAGTAACCTGATCACAAAACAGCATTTTTTGATGTGTCATTAAAAAGCATTCTTTCTAAAAAAGACTGAAATGGTGCCCCCTACATTTGTTTTTTTTTTTTTGGGTGCTGGTCTTGTAGATCTCTTACTTCAACCAAAAGACCATTATAACTTTTTTAAAGATTTCTAAACCTTCCAATATTTTTGATAATCCCATAAAATCTAACTTAATTGTGTTCACTTGGTCAACGTTATGATTATCTTATTTTCAGTTACGCTTTTTCTTGTTGGATGTGGGGTTATATTTTTAACTTTTTACTATTGTCTTCAATCACCTGGCATTTTTTCAAGTTAACTCTGTTGCATACATTCCATTAAATATTCCAGTTTATAATGTGTATATAATAAACTCTGTAACCTCTCTGACTTAATTGATAGAAAATACAACACTTTATTTTAAACGTCAAGCTTTGCTATAAGAAATTGAGTTTATTAGGACAGGTAAATCTTGGCTTTAAGCAAGGAGAAATTATTTTGCACTTGGTTTCTTCTTCATACATGATAATTCCATGTCTTATAATTCTTTTAAGCTTTATAAATTTGAAAACTTATCTCAATTTTCCAAAAAGGTACAGGTAGATTCAACCCCAGATTTTCTAGTTGTCAAACTCAGAAGTAACTCAATCAGAAATCATTTTAATGAGTTTGAATATAAAATCAAATAATATAAGACTTGAAACTATTTAAAACTAACTTTATTGTCAAGTATGCATTCATATTAAGAACATTCAAATCCAAAATCTCAAAAAATTGAATTGGGCAAAATATATTTTTTGAGTATGTTTTCATGTATGTTCTGCAAATTGAATTGGGCAAAATACATTTTTTGAATATGTTTTCATGTATGTTCTGCAGCTACATTACTCATTTCTCTGAGCTAACTGAACAGATATTATAATTGGACCTGCAAGTATCCCTGTGGAAGCATTTGTACAACATATTGTATAAAATTACAGACTCACAGTCAGAGAAATGCTGTTCTGGAATTTGGGGAAGCTGGCAAACTGGAGCACATACTTCAAGTCAAATGATTAATAAAGGACTCGTCTGAAATGGGTAAAAATTATTATATGCTGTAAACAATCAAGTACTATTCATCAGCATTCCTATGTTGAGCAATCCAGGTGGTTCATATATACAAGGACAGTACTAGATATAAAGCAGAAGGGTTGGCCACAGCAGATATTTCTGCAGACTTCAGCAATAGTTTATTTAATGTAAGAAAATGTTGAGGAGAAGATCAGCAAACTATAGAATATGGTGTCTTAACCTGAAATGAAACTGCCAGTTATTGTGGGAAGAAATGTTTCATTAAGTATGAGCAACAAGGAAAAGCAAAAAAAAAATCATTGGTATTCTTTCTGAATCTTTAACGTTTCTTTCTTTACTGATCTTTTGTGCTTTTTCTTTCTGCTGCTTTTTTATTTTCCTGTGAAATCTTGCACATAGCCTTGAAGCCATGACAACTCTTTGTTTGCTGACCTTGTTTCGGAGCAGTGACCTCAGTGGTACAGTGGTACTGTGCGCAGGGTAGGTGCCTTCTTTTCTACCTTTTTGAGCAGTTTTCCTTTCCGTTCTTTTCCTTTCCCATTCACTCTAGCTTGCTGCTTTAAGTTCTTGTTGAGCTAATCCAGAGGCCTGAATATTATTTTTAGTTGTACAGTATCTACTAAAAACAAATGTTTTGCTTTGTACCTTTTTATTTCAAAGCCTGACCTGTTTTCCCTACCTAAAAATATTTTAATCAACAGTTTTTTATGTGGTTAATAGTATTGGGATTCACTTTACATCAGGTAAGAAAAGACATGGTAATGAAGAGCTTACTGGTACATTTTGTAAAAAATCAGACACAGACTACTTCTCTCCAAAAGTGTTCATTTTATGGAGTTGTAAGGGTGCTAACCTGTCTAAATCTTAGATCAAATGCTATAGTACATCATTATGTATCTGTATGTGTTTGTGAAGAAGTGTTTTATAGCTGACTACAGGGTGTGTCAGATATTTGATTATACATTGTATAAGCTATGTTGTCAACATACCTCTCGACTTCTTAGCTCAAGAAATCTGGACAAAGCCAAAAATAATGAATTGTGGGGAAACAAAGGTACAGAGTGGGCAACAGTTTTTAAATATTGCTCTAATTCACATAAAAATTAATAGAACAGCATGTTTTGCATAAACATGAATGTTCTGAACAATAAGAAGTATGAAACTCTAATGTCTGTCATTACTGACTTACTGTAATCCTTAGTAATTTACTAGAAAGTTAAAAAATGGAAGAAATGTAGCAGAATATGAGACAAAATCAGAGGCATTTTGCAAAATCAGGGACAGTATAGCTTTTACAATTTAGGCCTCTAATTTTTTTTTAGTGAGAAAATGTTATAGTCATGCAACAGTTGTTTAGCTAGGTACAGATCAAAAGGGTCATTATAATCAATGATCAATCTAATTAGTGCCAAGTACAGTGGAATGATTATATCCCTGGATTGGGATTTAATTCCTCTAAACATAAGTTATGTGATGAAAAATGATTTTCTTACAACAGTGGATATGTGGTGATCAAAGGAAAGTTCATTGTTGACTTACGTTCTTTTATCTCCAGCTATGGTATCAATTTCCACGGGTGTGTTGTCATTGTGATTGTTACAAGGGAAGTCATGGATGCTGAAGGATATGATTATACAGTTTTTGGCATTTAGCTTTAGTTGATGGAATTGACACCAGTTATTTATTTGGGACAGGCCGTCTTGGAAGATCTTGATGTCCTCTTGGGATTTTATGATGGTACCAGGTTTGCAGTCATTTAAAAACATGGTCAGCCAAAAATCCTTAACATTAGTTTTGACCTTCAAGTACATGACAAAAAAGAGTGGACCAAGCACTAAACCCTGGTATATACTGCTAGTGACAGTTTTTTGGAGGGGGTAGAGCCACCCACCCTAATTTACTGGGTTCTGTTTGAGAGCCAGTTTGTTATCCTATCAGTTATACATGGATTGACATTTAGCTAGGAGAGTTTATCTATAATACCTCAGTGTGGGATGGTATTGCAAGATCTAGTTATATGGCGTGCACTGGTTTGCCCTTGTTCATTTTTTCAGTAACTTTTTTGCAGACTTGATCAGGTTAAGTAGGTAGGAACTGTTCTTGACAAATCTGAAATAAGCTGAAATAAGAGTTTGCAGGTTACATATATCCTTAATTCATCAATGACATAATTATCCTTTCCATAGCCTTGTAGAGTATACTTGTCAGCCGTATGGGTCTGTTGAAGTCCTGCCTTTGTGCAAGTGAATGACTGTTACAGTCCTCCATTCATACACCATGAAGCCTGTTTTGTACAGCACCAGTTTGGTGTGTTATCTGGTTGCATTGACATAGTGCTCTTGCGAGAGGTTGTTCTTGGAAAATTTGAGAGGGGTCAAAGACACGGGTATGTGAACTGAGCATACTGGAGGGGAGAGGTGCATGTAGTTTAAGCTAAATTTATCCAGAAGTAAATGTCTATGCCCTTTGGCTTTGAGTAAGTGATATGATTTGCTATTACTTCTGAGATTTTTAACATTAGTAAAAAAGGGTTTCTAGTTTATCCTTCATCTGGTTAACTATTATTCCCTCATGTCTGGCTTTGGTTGATTTGATCAATGTATAGAGTTTCTGCTACAGTTTATATCTTCTTCATGCAGTGTCATTAGCTTGTTTTTAGATTTATTTACTTTCCTATTCCTGTCTACCGTTTTTTGAACTATGAAGCCCTGCTTTTTTGCACGTAGAAGGAATGTCAAAAGCAGCAGTGGGAAGTGTTCAGTCAGACACCTTTAAATGTCACTTTTTATAAGCCCAAAACAAAAGAAAAAGACAGAAAGCACTGGAAATAAAGATACCATTATAATTATCCATCATCATTAATGAAAAGCAAATAAATAGTGCTTTTTTATTTTTGGATGTCCCAACAGCTGTGGCTGCCATCTGTCCATCCATCCATCCATCAATCCATCCATCCATAACAATTTTTTCCCATTTTTGCACATGAATGCTGTCCTATATTGTTTTGCAAACCTTAAATCTAGTAACCGTTTCTACTTCTGCCCTAAGTAGAGACTTTTATTCTTATTTTTCTATTATACTTCTCCATAATTAAAAGGTTTTCACGAGTGTTCAGTTTATACAAAATGTTGTGATGTTATAGGGTCACATGTGTCCTGACTTAAACATCATCTTGGGTGAAAGGTGACAACCGATCACTTATTTCAAGAAGGGATACCGAATGACTCACCAAAACTAAGAAGAGCCATAATGAAGTGATTAACATCAACAGAATGGTTTGGATGGACAGGTATGTTTTGCAGAGGGTAGTGTTGCTATGGAACAGGCTCCCCATCCACATTTAACAAACTTCATCCCTGTCCATTTTCAAGTAATTCACTGTATGGGAATCAAAGTTTACCGCAGGACTGCACCCTGAACTACTAATGGACAGATGCAGCTCCTAAATGCATTATCCTATGCCTGAGACCCACCAGTTATATATGGTATGATACTAGTTATTCTTGTTAGAGGTAATATATAATTATTGGGTCCCTATCAGTTTGTTGAATGAACTATTTATTGACTACCTCTTTGTCGAACTTTATTTGTCAAAGCTTAATCCATCAAATGCTCATTTTAGAGAGAAAAACTAGTTGGCCATTATCAGCAGTTTGCCTTTTTCCCCACTGTAGTGCAGTCTCGGAGTTGGTATATTTAGATAGGGGTGGGCACATCCCCCCACCTGGGTGGGTTTTAAATATTGTGTTTTTTGTTGATGGTTGCTAGGCTGGCTGACTAATTTTTCTCCCTGGGAAAAATTTGCTAAAACTGGCATTCAATGGATTAAGTTTCAATAAATAAAGTTTGACGAAGAGGTATTTTTTAAACAGTTTGTTTGACAAACTGATATAGACCCTTAATTATCGACCGAGGGATGTCTAATGCCAATCCATAATTGAATAGGATAGGCTATTTCAAGCACAAAACAGGAAACTGGCTAGGTGTAAAATGGCCCACAAGGGCAGCTAGCCTAGTACTTACCCATGATCCTATAAACTTATGATTAAATGTGCAGTGCAAGATATCTATAGGTTCTACAGGATCTACAGCTCTATTACCAAACAGGAAATAGGGGAGTAGGTTACTCTGAGTGGGAAGAGTAACTTGCTTGCATTTGTTCTTTTTCAAAATGTGTGTAGTCAGAGTCCCATCTAGTATATTCAACCTACGGCACTTTTTATGTGTTTACCACATCTGTTCAGCCCTCCTAACTTCTTTATTTAATTCCAGTTAAAAGATTTTAGGTGAAAGCTTCAGCTACCATTTAGTACAGAATTAGTAGTCACATTTTTTTATTTTATTACACTGAAGTAGTTGACTGTTTAGAAAATGTACGTATGTTTTGAAAGATGCAAGATTCCTGTAATTTATATATGAAGTTGCCATTTTGATTTGACAGTTGATTCTAGTGTATTCTTTCCTGGGGTTTTTTTTCCTTTGTTAGACTGGTTCCATTACAGTTGCACTGTATGCCAGTTTTGCTGATTTGCAGAGTTTACAAGATTTTCCCAAGCACATAAAACAAGTGGATTCTGTGTAACAAAAGCAACTGTAGTGAACATGTTTTTACTAGAACATTTATCATGAAGGAGGACTGCCGTTAAGAATTTTATGAGCATTTGTTTCTGACTATATACCTCACATATATCTGTTCTCGCTGTCAGGAGGGGTGTGCCTTTTGATGTAGACTACAAATCCAAAAACAGTTTACTGTATGCAAAGAAAAACATTGAGTCCCTAATATGATGAATCAGTGAAGGTGTATAGCATAGTTAATCTGTTTTTCCTTCATTTCTGTTTAACTACTCTGAATTGGGGGGGGGGGGTATAATCTCAATTGTTTGATTACAGATGTTTAAGGATCCTCTGCACTTTCTAAATAATATACGGATTTCCTCATATGGAATAAGTTGGCTTAGTATGGGAAAAGGAGAATTTTTAACAATGCAGTGTAGCCTAGAGTAGGAGACTGAAATAATTATGTCTGTTTTGGATTCTAGGCACATAATTTGGAAATGCCATGTCTTTGTTTTCTGCATTAGGTTTCTTCAGACTTAGAAAGGGTCACGAGTTGATGGTTAAAGCATAGAACTGTATAAATTATTGGCAATGATTATATGTGTGGCATTATTCAGGTAGCATAACTTCTGCTTTGCTTCTGTATTGAAACTCAACAGCTTGTAGGAACAACCATTGCTGAAACATGCAGCTCATATGTCCTACTGACAGATTACATTTCTACAACTAATACTATAATTCTTTTAAACTAATATGTATGATCTAGCATATCTTGTATTGCTTGTGTTATTTTAGAGGGCACAGATGTGAATGTCAGATTTGTGTGGTTGTGTCTATGTGTGTGTGTGTGTGTGTGTGTGTGTGTGTGTGTGTGTGTGTGTGTGTGTGTGTGTGTGTGTGTCCTCTTATGCAGCCTATAAGACAGGTTGTTGATACAAGAACTAGGAGTGGACTACATTTTCAAACACAGCTAAACAGCTAAATACCAGCTCCAATTAGTGCTCAGTCCCTTCACCTGACTGTTTTTGCCTTACTAAAGGAAAATTTGTTTGTGTGCTCCATATGTATATTTAATTATTTCATTATCTTCTCCTGGCCATCAAGCCACTGCTGTGCCCAACAGTACAGATTCCTTCCCGTTATGTGGGTTGAGAGCACGGTCACAATATGATGGGAGCAACCAAAGAGATTTTCTTTTATGCCGTATATTACCCTGCTTGTGACCACTGACACTCAAGGGAGGGCAAATAACATACTGTCATGAGAGAGAGTATCATCCAGTTCTATGAATGACAAAACCTTCAAATGTCTTACTTGCTTCTTATTTCCAATTTGACAGTGATATATGTGCACTCACCCCTTCCCACCAAACAGGTAGAACCTCATTATTCCTCCACCCCCACATCGGCAGCTTCTCCACTTCCTGGACCACTAATTCAACCCAAGTCACCTGAAAGGTATTCAGGGTTTTACTCCTCTCTGTCCTTGAGGTATCAGGTAAATTCAGTACTGGCACCTTTGTCATACAGTGCGTGTTATTGCAACAGGATGCTTTAGTATAACTGGGAGATGAATGCCAATGTGGATTTCATTTAAACTTTTTTTGTATTTGCCTTTAATGATGCATGTTTTACAAACCTAATATCTTACTAAGGTGCATGATTTAAAACTTCAGATGTATATGATGAAATGCCATTCTGCACAATGTCCAAATCAATCATATTGAGTATATAAAACACAGTGATATAACTGTTCTAGTAACAAACATGCTTTGTCCCATTTATGTTATCTCTGACATTTTCATATTGTATCTCCTAAATGAAAAAAATGTATATTGTAGGATTCACCCAGTAATCATTATAAGGACATGAGGGGAAATCATGTGCATTATGGCTAAATCCACTTTTGATTATATTTCTGTATTAAAAGTAAGACTTACCTTCATCTTGGTTCAGGACATGTTGTACATTTTCTCTGAAAATCCTAAGAAGGATTCACTCTTTCTAATCTTTTAGTCCATCCCTGGTAAAGATGAAACTGCTGAAGCTTTCAGCTTCTCCTCGACTCATACTTTAGCATGCAATAGAAAACAACTTCAGCACAGCACTTTTGTGTGGTGCATGTTCATCAGATACTGCCTAGGTGACTACAGGCAATGCATAAAGTTCAGAAATGCTGGAGTCGCTGTGGCTGTGTCATGAATTGTGCAGATCACTAATGGATGATCCGACTGCACTTTGATATTCTTGCGCAAAGCACATGGCATTCTTGTTTCTATGATCAAATAATTTTTTGCGTGGAATAGGAGGAATTACCCAGAAACAATGACTGTACGCTTGAAAAGATAATTCAAATGTTGTTGTATCTGAACTACTGAAAATGAGCACCAGCCATTAAAGCAAACTGTACCATCATCACAGTACATTTCTTCCTCCTTTCAGTATTGAGTGTGGCAGCTCTGAGGATGGTGAAGAAACTCTGCCACATGGAGATGAATAATATGAGGAAATTATTAATCTGATAATGGGCCATTTTAAACAGGTTGCATGGAAATGAACATGATGATAAAGAAGATACGGTCAACTCCTGAAGACAGAGCAGCCGACACCACAAACTGAACCTCATTATATTGTCCATTCACATCATTTCTGAGGATGTGTCAGTGGAGTCAGATTTTCAGCCACCCAACAGCTCCCATACATTGGACCAAAGTAGCATGCCTGCCTGAAGAAAAGCTTGTGGTACACCCAAAATCAAATAAACTAGTCACAAAAATGATAGGCAATAGGCGATAAGGAATGCAGAGTGCCACCCAAGCATGAAAAGCCTGTACATGTGCTTCACCTGGTATGTGACCAGTGAACTATCAGACCCAACTACACAAATATGACATCCTAAAACAAACTGAGGACCTGACTCAAAATGTAGCAATTGTGTTTTTAAGAGGCAGAAAGTCAAACGGATCTGAATAGCAAGTAAGATGGATATTCACATGGTGAAATGTGAATGGGATATTTTAGCCTCTGCAACAAAAAATAAATGTTTTGTATGACCTAATATTCAGCCCATCCTACAGGATGTGAAAGCTGAACTTTTGACTGATACTCTTAAAAATCTTTTTTTTTAGTCTAACCAAATAAAAAGTTTTATAACAGTTTATAGAAAAGGGTAATACTGTGCACAAAGTGAAGCAGATTTTTTTTTATTCTGTTTTATTTTAAGTTAGGCAGTAGGATGGGTCCAGTGGTTCTTTTTCAGCTATGATGTTTTATACTAACAACAAACTAATACATTTATACCTATGTAGAAAACAAAAGCACTGTTATAAAGTAAGTTGGACATGTTTTGCCGTCTATTTCTAGAATACTAGGAGTTACCTCTTCTACAAGCAATTCAGTAGTAGTTTAAGAACAAAATCGATCTGAAATAAGCAACAGTTTTAGAGGAAAAAGAGGAAACAAAACAAATACCAGCAGAGCCATTTTAGAGGTGTTTTGCATCTACATGGTCAAGATTAAGTCTATCATCACATTATCTTTTGTATCCCCTAGTTCTCTGAAGGGAACTTTATTCAGTTCTAAAATACAGAAACAACAGAAAAGTGTGTACAAGTGGTCATGTCATGGGGCTAATCAATAACTTTGTGTGACACCATTCCCAGGCCTTGTCCCTTCTATTACCACAGATAGCATGGGGCTAATCAATAACTTTGTGTAACACCATTCTGAGGCCTTGTCCCTTCTATTACCACAGATGATATGGGGCTAATCAATAACTTTGTGTAACACCATTCCCAGGCCTCGTCCCATCTATTATCACAGAATAATGGGATTCTGCTATCCCAACAGTTCAACATTTCCAAGATATTCAAGTAGGATAACAGATTCCAGAAACTGACAAAAAGGATCAGGTTTCTTTTCAACGAATATATTACTAACAAAGGGAGAAACTATAAAGACCTAGTTTTGATTTTTTAAATCTAAAATTAATGCAAAACATGTATTCAGGATGCTGATTCTTCATTATTTTACCCTGTTTCTGCAAGGTGCATACTTAGTGAGTCAGGATGCTTAGCCAGACATTCCTATTTGCATTATGCGCAGGTGGAGAACCTCCATTTTAAATGTATTGCCCTGCATTTTGACTTTCTGTTGTGGCTAGAGTATTTACAGTATATCTGGTTCCAGGGACTGTACATTTTTTACTGAAAGGAATTCATATTTATCCTTACTTGGAAGATATTGTCTTAGTCAGACCACTTCTAAAACAAGTTTTATGTAAGCTTTGCAGCAGCCTATTTGATTTCCAAAAACTAGCCATTGTTTTCAATCTTTGTAAGGCAAATCTACCATCATCCGAATTAATATGTTTTTAGGAGCTGTTATAAATATCAACAATTACACATTTCTCTCTGTGCATTTCAAGTGATGATAAACTTTTTCCAAGTCAGCTAGTAAAGCAGACTCATTTATCGGCTAACATGCCTTTCAAAGTTTTGAGACTCACATTCTCTAAAATTCTAATGATTCTTTATGCCAGACTGCATGTTGGGAATATCCATTTTTGTTTCAGATATATATGGAAGCAGAATTCACAGCCTCTGCATTATATTTAAACAGTGTTGCAATGTCTAAAGAAATAATAATACTGTGGACATTTTCCTCAGAACCAGGGTTCTCCCTTCCTACTTCATCTCTAAAGTCAAACATTGACCAAACATGCCTTGAATTATGTTGGAGATCATTTAAGCTGCAAGGAAACCAACATAGAATATTGCACATTTGACTTTGTAACTCATAGAATAACTCATATAACCTTCACTGTAGTCAAAGATATAAATTATATCCTTCTCTTGGAAGCCAAGTCCATCCCTAACCCTGTTCAAAAGTAACCTAGACCACTGGAAGGGAAATTGCAAATTCATCCCCAGGCTGGCCTATGTCTCTTATTGACAGAGGTTAACAGTAAACATTTCCTAACTAACATACCCACCAACATAACTTTTTAGCAAGATCCTAATTAACATGCCCATTCTAACATACCCTCTGAACAAATATAGCTACCCCCCCCCCCCAGTTAAGACTCATATGTTACCGGGATGTAGTTGGAGTGGGTTGCGTGTTTAGGCTTAAAAAGGCCCTGGTGGTCATTAGCCTAGTGTATACCAATGAAACTATGAACAAAATGCAGTCTTATAGAGTCTTCATTAGACTTGAGAGGAAAGGGGACCTACTACAACTAGACGGAGTGAAAAGGAAATTTCCTAAGACGATACAAGCAATGGGAATTTAATTATATCTAAGTATTACAGCAACTAAACCTGTTCTGTTGTACTTTTACTGAAATAAGATGGGACCTTACTGTAGGGAGGAATAAGTGAAGATTTATAATTTAGTATAGAAGATGGCAATATGAACGGCAATTTGGAGAACTAGGAGTGAAAGAAAGTACTGCAAAACAACAAATTAAAATTGTGATGACAGTATGGTCTGCTGTTATACAGTATAAAAATATAATTAGATAAAGGTTTTTGAAAACAGCTAAAAGAGTATAAGCAATGAAACAACATGCAGTGTTATTTTGTATTGCATTGTGTGAGTATTTTACAGAAAGAACGTATGTAGAAAGAAAACAAATGGCTTAAGTTTATTTTTTTACTCTGAATACTTTGGAAAATGAATGACTAGGTATTATTTTTGATTAACATTTGAAGTATCTGAAGATGTCAAAAGGAGTCTTTTTGATCCTTTACTGAGATTATGCTTTATTTTTATTGCCTTTCTTTATCAAAGGTGATCTTATTGAAGCTGTAGTGAGTTGGCTAACAAGGTTTTCTATTTGCCACATTTTCTCTTGATGCAGGGATGCTGTTTCTGATCAAGTTGTATTTTCTTGTGTCAGAAATCACTTTAAGTAAAAGTACTTCAATTCTACACTGTACAACTTCCCGCTGCTTTCATTTTAATATATATATTTTTTTCTTTTTCAGGTCAGGTAAAAATTTGGAAGCTATGAGATCTCACTTTTCTACACCATCTTCTCTTCTGAGTGCTGTAACCAAAATGGCACGTATAGGTGTGTAGTGCCTTTGTTTCATTTATAGACTTAAGGATGCATGACTGCATAATAATCTGTTTTATCTACAGAACTAGATAGAACACATTTTGCAGAACAAATGCATATTGCTCTGCACTACAGACTGTCACAAAAATTTAACTGTACTAAGGCCATTGCAAAACTAAAATTAGCAAAGAATATCTATTTTATGAGCCAGTTTGCTGTAGTACCTTTTGTGTGTGTGTGTGTGTGTGTGTGTGTGTGTGTGTGTGTGTGTGTGTGTGTGTGTGTGTGTGTGTGTGTGTATCTCTATAACTATATATATATATATATATATATATATATATATATATATAGATATATAGATATAGATAGGTACTGATATAGATATAGACAGCTTAGAGTGAACCAGTTTACATTTTCTAAAGCTTTCTTATCCATAGCATTTAAGGCAGAAATTTTAATATACAAGGGTCACTATCATTATGCATGAAGTATATTTACCCGATGTTGTAATGTCTGTTTCCAAGTTGTAAAAGACAACACATCACAAGATAATTATCAAAACGTGGTCTCACATAAAAAAGTAGGGATCAGCTGTAGAGAGGAAGTTGAGATGCCTGCCTGACTATAAACTATCCCTTGCTCTCATGCACTGTTAGCCAATTACGTGAAACACACCTGTTAATAGCTTCACTGTAATCAGACCAGCTGTGCATAAGGTTCATTGTTATCCCTTATGTACTAGCTATTGAGACCAACATATGTCACATGTAGAGAGCTAAGATAACATTTATAATGTATTTAAAGTCTTCTATATCCTTTTGGGAGAAAAGGATTAATCCTCATATATTAAAAATAAACAACCAAGTTCCACTTTAAATTTTAACCACTGCAGTTTTTTGTTTCATGCAACTGCTGCTGACCAGGCTTCCTCACTGCCTGTTCTAGTGATGCCAACACTTGCAGATGCAGCTTCCAGCACCACAGTGACTCCCCAATGTGACCTATGGTTGGAGGGT
The DNA here is from genome assembly GCF_019279795.1 of Protopterus annectens. Lineage (NCBI taxonomy): Eukaryota > Metazoa > Chordata > Ceratodontiformes > Protopteridae > Protopterus > Protopterus annectens. Next base: position 1,397,609,906 of record NC_056732.1, on the reverse strand, counting down.
TCACCTACTGAGGAAACATCTACACATGGAGCCTTCCACTCAACAGGAAACTAGTGTTTTGCACCACTAGGTACTACAAAATAGAATGGGACAGGTTTGGAGTTGCCATATTGTGGCTCTGTGTAAAGGTTGCTTTAAATTTTCCCAGCATGATGACCAAGTGTCTGGCTGAGTGTCCCATTAAGATTGTCTTGGAGACATACCTACTGTGGGCCGTCAAAGCAGTCCCATGTCTATAGCCCTCCCACATGTCCTGCCTGGCAGCTGCATTTGGCTAATTGGTGTTCCAGCACAGATCATTCATTATAGAGTTACACTCAGCAAGCCCCTCCCATAGGATAGTCATAACCATTCTCTCTACCTATGTTGTCAAGCATCTGAACCACTAACTGAATTCAGGTTACCTGGACCATAGTCAAGGCTTCATGTCTAATTACCATCAGTACAGGCTAAGAAAATTGTCTAAAGATTAGTAAAAATTCTTCATTCATGTTTCCATTTCCCGGGTTTTCTGAGCACTGTTTTGCATTCACAGACTAGAAACCTTATTAGCACAGTAGGTAGCACGTCAGTCTCTCATATCTTTGAAAAGACGAGCTGAAAGGTAAAATCTGAGTTATACATCCTTAAGTGTCTTAGTACCCTCCATTCCACTTTCCTCCCATGTTCCAGGCACATGTCTTCAGTGATTTAGTGATCCTACCAAGTTTTTATAGGTGTGCATGGGATATGCAAGTATCAGTGTATCCCCTGATAGCCTGACATCCTATAAAGGAAATAGTTTCTCTCAGGCTTGCCCACTGAGTGCCAGGATAGGCTATGGTTGCCCTACAACCCTGAATTAGATAAAGTAAGTCAACAGAGAATATATGAATAAGTATATTAGAGCAATGCTTAAGGTGTAAGAAATTACATATAAAATCTAATAAATGAGTATGGCATTGTATAGTAAATGTGTCTTGATTGGTGCTAGTCAGTAAACCAATGGCTTTCCTTAAGAAAGGGAACACATAAATGCAGACCTCTCTTTACTCTTGAATTTCTTTGACTATAGTCAGTTAACTTGTTCATGGCAAAGCCAAACAGTTGGTGGGCTATTTCTTTTTTTATGTGAATTGAAAGCTTGATATGAGCATTGCTTTAAAATCATGACTGACACCACAGTCTATGAGTTGGGTAATAATTAAAGCAGATTTTGCAGACTCTTGTTTTATATTTATTGTTACAGTTTGATGTGGGACAAGATTTTGACCATCCAAAAACTAATAAAATATCAAAGGCAGATGGTTGAACGTTGACATTAGTGAAAATCGATGGAATCCCCCAACACCAACACACACACACACACACACACACACACACACACACACACACACACGCACACACACACACACACACACACACACACACACACACACACACACACACACACACACACACACTTCTATTCACATGTGATTTGAGTTCTGAGGTTGATTAAAATCACTGAAGAGTGTTTGGTTTGCCATTAGAACTGAGAATTATGTCTTTTAAAAACCTGTGCTCTCAGGCTTTATCAAAATCCAAATTTATTCACCCACATTTGATTCCTTGAGTTCATAAGTGAACATACCTCTCAACTGTACAGATTTTATCAGAATGTCCAGAGTTTTGCCTCATATTTTTCCTTTGTTCCTCATAAAAATTGTGTTTTTTTTTTTACAAATCACTGGAATGATCTAAGGATTAAACTCACTAAATAAAAACATGCATTTGAGTTTCAGACTTTAAATTGTTCAGAAAATGCATGCTAACATGAATCCTGTTATTCTAGCAACTTTGTAAGTTTATTAGAGCGTTATTTAAAATATGTCCCTATTTTTGGGCCTTTGTCCCCCCACCCCCATTATGTCAGTCTTTGTCTAGATTTTTTGCACTAAGAGGTTGAGAGTTATATAAATGAGCCCTGGCAACTTGGTCTGTATCCTACTGTAGTTAGACCAGGGCATCAACAGTTAGTCTTTTCCAAAGAGAGAAACATTTATAAATATACTGGCACACAAAGCGCAGGGTGAAAAAGATAATCGATTTAAAATGCTCCTAAGTAATGTTAATCAGACTCAGTGCAAGTAAGTGAATCTTGTGCATCACACTGATGCAACTACATAGCACAAGTGCGCAGTGATTGGGGCATACTCATTTCCACATGGTGAACATAGAAGATGGTCATGCATTTAAAAAGGAAGGTTTGCTGAAACATGTACCAATCTTGGTAGATTATGATTACCCTAACATGTGCGTGATACCATCTATTTCTCCATGCTCTTGAGAAATTTAAAAACTAAAACCATTTTGCATAATTATGCTGTTGATAAGATTGCAAATATAATAAAACAGTTTGGGCAGCTGTTTTAAACAGGTATTTGAATTTCCATTGGATTTGCTTAATGAGACCTGTTAGATGTAATGCTGGACAAAACAAGTTTTGCAGTGAAATTTAACTATTGCACTACTTTGCTTTTTATGTTTCAACAGTCTTATTCATTTTATATTAAAATACAGGTCAGGAACATGCTATACTGCCACAGAATAAAGCATTTAGTCCTAGAATGGCCAAGGGCAATTCCCCAACAATAGCATGCAAATTAACTTGTGAAATGTTACAAATCATGCTTACAGCAAAGCTCAGGAGTCAGGGTGTACCCTTATAATATCCTTCAAAAAGAGCAACTGTGAAACAGAACTATTAATTCAGACATACACAGTGTAAAGGCAGAATGTAGCATTACTTGAGTTGAACACCTTGGCTGTCACTAATATGTATGTAAGTGATACATGTGAAAACTACTACTACCACAGTCCTTGAAATGTGCAGCATCACAAAACGTTAGTTCCCTAATCCAAATGGATAATGTAAACACAAGGGAAAACCATAGTACCAAATGGATGTGGGACGGCAGGGATTCACAGGAAAAGTCATTGTAACTAAAATGGAAGAATCTATTTTCTTACTGTATTTAAGTTAGATCCAAAATCTTAAGTATTATATGTAAACCTTAGATTAACATACATTCCTATATATGCTTACTACCTTACATATTTTAGAAAGCAACACTTCTAAGTCGCCTGCTGTATAAATAGCCTCCAGGTCATCCCTTTTTATGTAGCTAAGGCTGAAAAGTATATGAAACATCTCCATCTAATGCTGTGTCTAATAAATAGAACGTACTGTCCCTCTCTAATGCCGCATGCTTTTCTTAGTTCTATGTTATTTGTAAGCCTGCTTAGTCTCTGCTCTTTTAACCCTGCTGTATGCTTCTCTCTGTTCTCCTTTACTCTCTAGAGCAAGAGCTATGACTGAAAATGGCTTTTGGGCCAGACCGTGCCTCCATTTAAAAATAAAAATAAATTAAACGAGTTGTACTTTTTGAGATGATTTACCCTATTAAAAAGTATTTCTCCAGTGAATACAAATGTTAATTGACCAGTCCAGTGCTATAAGCTTTGCTGGTCATCATGCATTTGTTTGCTAGGATAAAGAATTCCTGAGCCAAAATATTTACACCAGAACAGTCATTTCTTGTCACAGCCTTTGCAGCTGAAAGCACGATTTCCATTGCTAAAGCACTCTCTGCATTATGGAGCCCTTGACCAAAAGTAATGAACTTCCTGCATTGTCAGGTACTGCAGAAACCCAAACAGCCATGCCCTTCTCAAAGCCCTGGCTTACAAAATCATCAACAAAGTGTAAATAAATAATCACTCTGAGCAACCATACCACAAATGTTTCCTTCCATTAAACCTGGCAAAATCACAAATATCAGTTCTTGGCATAAAAGCATCTTGATCCTCCTGCTTGTTTAGCATCCCAGCCTTACCAGGTTACTCATCCTACCATACTTTCAGACCTCAAATTGAGGGCTACAAAGCCAAAGGAGGTGGAGTTTCAATATTTATCAAATACATACACACCTCCAGGCTGGTCAAACGATATCACACAGGAGACACTCCAAGTACAGTTAACTGTTGACAAAACACCTATTCAAATCTTAGCTAGCTAAAAACCTCCAGCCATGACTCAGGACTCCCACTCCACCTGTCTGGACATACTTGAAACTATCAAGATTCAACCCTCTACCCTGATTCTGGGTGACTTTAACTACCCAAGACCTAGTCTAGCCCACACATGAATGCCCAGAGATTCCTCAACTTCATCAATGCCAATGCATTAGATCAGCTGGTAGACACCCCTACGAGAGGTGAAAATATCCTGGACTGGCCCTAACCAGGTCAGGTAGCACCCCTACAGTGTCATCCTCCTTGGTAAGATCCGACCATACCATCTCCCCTGACCCCCCCCCCCAATCAGGGTCAAACAAAAAAACGTTTACAAAGCTGCATACAGTCTCCTCAGAGCAGATATAATCAGCTTCACAGCCACTGTTCCTGCAGTTGGAACTAGCAGTAATGTCCAAGCCTACACCAAAAAAAACTATATGAGCACCTACATAGCTGTATAGATTCAGCAATACTTGACAGGACCAAATCATCATCCTCAAGGAAGAGTAAACCTGTCTGGTGGACAGCATCAATAAACAAACTATAATAAAAAGAAAAAAATTGCTGTCCAGGACCAAGAAGGAACAGGTGCCAAGTTGGAAGCAATCTCTCCTTTGTCTGAACAAACAAATAAGTTAACTGGTGAAATCCTCTCAGGCTAACATCGAATCCAGAATGCCCACATCCACTAAGGACAATCACAAGGCCTTCTTCAGGTATGTTTGCAATCTCAAAGGTATCACCCAAATCTGCTCTGAAGTGGTGGTCAATAACACCACATACACAATTTAAAATAAAATAACAAAACACCACATATACAAATGCCATAGATATAGCCAACCTGCTGGCAGACAGTTTAGTGAAAACTTCAACCCCTGCCCTTCCATCAGTAAACCAGGACATCCCCAGAACCTGACCCCCCTCCCCTCATCAACAGGGAGCAGGTCTTTAATACCCTTCTCAAAGGCAAAAAATACAGTCTCCATGGGACCCAATATCATCCCCGGCAATATCCTACATGAACTCAGGCATGAGCTCTCAGCTCCATTAGGCACCCTATTCAACAAACGCCTGAGCACTAGCTTTGTCCCAGCTGAATGGAGGACAGCCACTGTCATCCCTCTACACAAAGGTGGACCGTCCACTGACCCAGGCAATTGTAGGCCCATCAGCCTAACTAGCCTGATCTGCAAGGCCATGGAATGCATTTTCATGGACCTTATAAACAAGGACATTGGCAACCTCCAAATGCTTGACCCACACAGTTTGGTTTTGTCAAAGAGAGATCATGCCTGTTAAACGTGGTTGACTTCATTGAAACAGTCACCAAAGCCATGGACAAGGAGAAGATAGTGCACACCACCTACCTTGACCTAGCCAAAGCCTTCGACACTATTCCCCACTTGGGCATAATAGATAACTCTCCCAGCTAGGTATCACCCCATATTTTACCAGATGGATAGCTAACTGGCTCACTGATAGAGCCCACTCAAGTCAAAATAGGATACGCCACTTCTAGTAGTAGACCTGCAACGAGATATGTACCCCAAGGATGGGTCTTGGGGCCTCTTCTGTTTGGGATATACATTTCTGAGGTGCAAGCCAAAACCAGTGGTCTGTGACTGACCAAGCTTGCAGATGACTGCAAGCTGGGTGCTGTCTTAAATTCCCCTAGTCATGTGAACATCCTCCAAGAGGGCCTTACCCAAACTAATGACTGATGCTAGAAGCATGGCCTCAAACTGAATGCCAAGAAATGCATCACTATCCCCTTTGGGGAAAATGGCATCCCACTAATTATCACATTAATAGCAATGTACTAAGCATGCAATCAGTAATGAGGGACTTGAGCACCCAGGTTGATAGCAACCTGACTTTTAACCACCTCATTGCCTCCGTTGTACAGAAGGCTTTCTACATGGCCCACCTCATAAATAAGAATGTTTCATCTATGAACAAGGAGGTCATAACATCCCTGTATTAGTACCTTATCAGACCCATTATCGAGTACAATGCCCCTTTCGGCATGTACCTTGCCAAGCACATGCAGCAGCTGAAGAGACCACAGAGGTTCCTGACCAGGAAAATTCAGGTCTGAAACACCTGCCATATACAGATAGGCTAAAAGCCCTGTCCTTCTACTAAGTGTCCTTCTACTAAGTCTCATACAGACTGCTCAGAGGTGATCTGTGTCTGGCATACAAGGCCATCTCAGACCTAGCCTTGATGGAGTTACTGCATATCTGTAAGTCAAACTCCACTCACACAACATGCACACAAGGCCTTAACCTGGTCTGTGACTTTAATAGAATTCGCTAGCAGGACAGATTTCTGTCCCAAAGACTCCTCTATCTGTGGAATAGACTCCCTCTCCATGTCAAGCAGTACCTCTCTAGCCCTCTTTAAGAGGAACCTGGATGACTGAATGGGAAACAGAAAATACACCCCTGGGATCCCACCTGTGTCCCTGCTGGACAGGGGAAACAGGTGCTGACTTTGAGGGAACATTGGCAAAATTCTTGGCTAGAGTTATAAGGGCCTCTAGGCCAATAGCCTAGTATCATCCTATGAACCTATGAACAGCCAAATAGCCAAAATGGGTCAACTACCATCCAACCTGCTAAACATTTCAGTGCATTTAATAACATTAATATAGACTGCTTGCATCTTACAAAGTTCCCTAAGATTTTATATGAGAAATAAATATTCCACTATATACTGCTAACACTTTTATTCACTCTGCCAAAAAAGTACCCACAGAAGACCTGCTACAGGGTTCCCTTCCATGCTCATAGGTTCATGGGTTCATAGCTGATTACTAGGCTAATGGCACAAGAGCTTTTACAAGCCTAGTCAGTAATACCCAGGATATGACAGTATTATGTCTTAATTCCCCAGATGTGAGATGGGGTAGTATCAGGGTAGTGGGTCTCTGGGTATTGGAGCCCTGACTCATTTTACAGACTGCCTCTGCCCTTAAAGGACATGGAAGTACCCCAGGAGTGAATTTATGGTTCTCCATCCATTCATCCAAATTCTTTTTGAAGACAGTGAAGGATGTGCTAGTTTTATGAAGATGGGAAGTCTATTCCATAGATGAGGCAACCTTTGGGATATGAATCTGTCTCTCCATCAAGTTCTGTTAAAGTCAGAAGTAAGGTTCAGGTCCATGTAACACGTTACCCTTGTATAATTTTTCTTGTGAATATGTAACATTTTCATCAGGGCTGGATCAGAGAATGCCTTGTAGTCCCATCTCAGTAAATGATATGAGACAGAGTAAAGGGATAGGGCCTTTAGCCAGTCTGCATAGGACATGTGTCTTATTCTTTGTATTTTTTGTGAGAAACCTCTTGGGCTGCTCCAGTGGGTGTAAGTGCCTGGTTAGGTACATGCAGAGGGGAGCAACGTATTCGATTATAGGCCTGATGAGGGCCAAGTATAATGACACTATGATTTACCTTGATCTTGATGCCATGCCTTTACTTAGATGTGGAGTCACACAGAAGGCTTTCCTCACTACTGTAGCTACCTGGCGGTCAAAGCTTAGGTTACCATCTATCTGTGTTTCTAGGTCACTTGCCACTGGGTCTACTTTTAGGGGTGTGCTGTCAATATTATAGTTTGCAGGGATTTATGATTTACTAAAGGGTATGGTTATGCATTTTTTAGCATTTAGTCTCAGACCATAGTTTTGGCACCAGTCATTTGTCATTTTTTAGGCCTGTTTGTAGGATGTCAACATCATTTGGAGATAGTGATTACTCCTGTGCTAAAAGAGAAGTGGATTCTTCACTGTATGGGTCAAAAATCCTTCCTGTAAAACCACTGCATACTGCTCTCCAACTGCATGTGGGTGAGAGAAATAAACTTCCTGGCTGCTTGCAAACATTTAGTCACTTCACTACCAGTAATAAACATTGTGTAACTAAAGGGATTTCAGAAAGTAAAAATACTTTGTAAATAGGATATGTATACATATTTCCTGAATATTTAAACTTAAAATATTTCTGCATTTAAAGTGAGTACAGAGCAAAACACTTGTAGTTCACTCAATGTTCATGACAAGTACTACTCAGTTTACCCTAATGCAGTCTAACACAAATTAATCAGTGGTACTCATTAGGAAAACTGTGGGACAAATGTTGTTTTGGTTATGTACTTTTATCTTTTAAGCACTGACACAGTGAGCAAATAAGTTTAAAATCAGGTTCAGAAGTAACGTGTTATGTTGAAAGCACTTATGCTGTGGTATCTGCTCATATTTTCAGCTACATACTTTCACTTTGAAGAGTGATAATAACCCTGGATCCCTCAGCTTTGCAGCTTGATGGGATGCCATAACCATGGCCACTTTTTTTTTGTTATACACTTTTCAGAAAGTATAATGCTGCTACTGTATGTCATTGATTTGATGAACTGTAGATGACACAAAATTCTGGCTGTGATGCATAAACAGCCTGAGTTATGGTTACAAGGGGTCCACTATGGGTCAGTCCTCAAAGTTAAATTACTGTATAGAATCGGATTAAGATATAAATAATGAAATTAAAAATGCTGTTGCATTTAAAAACAAAAAGTCCATATCACCTGAAGTACCACCTTGTATTAAAAGCAGTTCTTTTTTTAGGCTCATTTATTTCACAAAACACAATGATATATTTGCATTTTATTGCAAAAATCCCAGAAATATTGTTTTATAGCTGAAGTCCCTTTGTAGCTCATTGAGTTGTCTTGGAATTATATGAACTAATCAAAATACAACTTAATCATGTTACTGAAGAAACTGCAGAATATGAATGCTTTTCACACAAAGGGTTAAAGATTCAGTGAGTCCTTTGTTTGCAGAATGTGATTATGTCACATGCATTGTAGGGTAAAGTGTACCAACATGAATTAATTTTTCCATTAGTTACTATATGGCCCACAACAAATTAGTGCATACAAAGCAGAGAGTATAATATAATAAGCCAGGGAACCTTGTTGGCTAGGCTTACTTAGGTCCTTGGGCCAATAGCCTAGTACCTACCTATGAACTGTAGAAGCTGGACTGTACCCTACCCTCCCTTCTCATGGAGCAAGATTCAACAAAGCCAGCTTGGATACATTTGACAACTAATATGTTTAGATTATTCGTTGAAGTTTATTTGTTTAAACATATACTTTCAATTTATATAACCTAGAAAGAATTAGTCTGGAAATATATGTGGACAGACTCTAGACATTCAGAGAATATTATCTACAATGTCCAAAAGGTGAGTTTTTCATTATGCTTGCTTTCAGATGGTCTCTCGGTGAAATGTGGTCACCATGACTGTTAGGAGACTTTTAAATGTGAAGCTGACAATTATTTTTCTACCCATTCCCTTTCAGGTCCCTCTATTGTTTCGGTGTCATCTCATCCCTTTGCTTCCCCTTCCCCTGTACTTCCTGGCATAGACCTGTGCTTTAACCCTCCATGTGCTGTTGTCTGCTGCTCTGCCGCATCCACCAGTGTCCCACCCCTACCATCAGTCTCTGTGACAAAGTCCACATCTAGCACTAATCGGTCAGACACAGGTAAGGACTGCTTTTGATTTAGATACACTAATTTTAGCTTGCCATTTGTGTGAAGTAGCATTCAGGTGTGCGGTGTGATGCATGAGCATTGTATTATATGCATATCTGCAATTAGATATGAATTATATGGTGCTGCCAAGTGATGTATAGAGTGTTAACAGTTTTGTTATCAAACTACACCAACCTAGATAACTTACCCTCTCTCTTTTCCATTAGGTCATTTTTTTAATTATCAGAACTGGCTTTATCAAAATGGTTTATTTCTGAATCTTTATAAATTAACCTGCTTGTTTTGGGGAATAAGTTTAACAAACAGTAATCCTTCATGGTAAGGAAAAGCAAAAGTCTAACAACTTTAAATAACAAGGAAAGCACTTTTTTTTACATTATATATCCTATACAGACTCAAAACATGTCTACCCATTGAAATGTGCATTATGTGTTTGCCTGCTTTTTTTGCATTAGTATATTTAACAATAGCCCACTTTTATATGCAGAATTTTGTAAAAATTATTTTAGACCTGATATTTTTTATCTACTTTATTCACTGTCTTCTGAATCACAGCCTACACTGCTTTACTACAAAACAACTTAATTTCATTGGTAGAATTAAATACAACTTAGCTTTGTTAGTCTTTAACATATGTGGCAATTATGTACTTTGATTCATTTTGCAGTTTTTCTACACATAGTTCTCAATTTCTTTGTGCCAGAATCAGGAGCAAAGCCAACATAATAGGGAAACAAGGGTCTAAAATCACAGACACTATTTAAATATTACTCTAATTCATTTTAAAAGGTATTAGAACAAGAGCATTTGTATCAACATACATTTTCGAAAGACTAACATGTAAGAGACTTTATTGTGTTTCATTACTGACTAACTAAACCCTAGCGATTTAACAGAAAACCACAAAATTGATGTGGACAGGCAGAAATATGAAGCAAGATCAGGGACATTATGCAAAAATCAGTGACAAGTCGAGATCCATGGTTCCAGACTAATTTTTTTATCGCTGTTCACTTAAAAGGCATAGAATTTTGTGTTCCAGTATGCCAGGGACAGTGATGCAGGCCTTAAATCACACCCACTGTTACCAAATAATGTGAGGGCTAGGGGTAACAGAGCATGCATCTGCACCACTGTGGACAAATAAATATGCAAGAGAGTGACTGGACTTGAGAACTTATGCCAAATGAGCACTACTGCCTTGGGTTATGACTAACGCTTGCCATGACCAAATAACCTATATACTGTCAGCTACAGAACAGGGTTATAACCACTGATTCTTCAGGATTTCACTCATCTCAGTCTGAACCCAATGCCTTCCAAAGCAAGTTTACCAAAAGTAACGGAGACTTAATCAAACTGTTTTTTGTACATACACTCAGCCCAGTGTTTTCCAGAAGGAACTACTGATACCCTTTCAGGGACACTATTCCTTTCATGCATTCATGGTATGTTGCCACCAATCAGATTACCAATCTGACTCAAGACCTCAGTTACTGACTACCCTTCTAAAGAAAAAGCCAACACTGAATTACAACAGATGGCCAAAGAGTCTACCTTCATAACAGGTAGATAGCAACATTCACACTAACTCTGTAAGGATATCCTTCACTAATAAAATAAAACATTAGCCACATGTTTTAATGATGAACAAATGAGAACTGTTTTGTTCAGAAAGATCTGGTAATACATACAAAATAGTGTTGCAGGTGCAAAGGGAAAAGGAAATTAAACATTTCACATGAGTGGACTGAGGATATGAAAAAATGTACTGCATATGTTGCTGTTATTTCTTCGTAGTTATGTAGATGGCTGAATCCCTATGATGAAAATAAAGTCCAACAAATCTGTGGTCAAAAGATCCTGTTTGTAATGTTTAGCAATGGTTAAAATTCCCCCCAAGTCCAAATAGCAGTTCTAGACATCAGAAAGAAAAGGACAGCAGTAGCTTTGGTTCAGTACTCTCCCCTGAGGTTTAAAACATTTCAAACTGAAATAGACTCTTTCATTCCTTTTAAAACAAGCTGCTAGAATACACAAACCTTTCAATTCTATTGAGGGATAATGCAGTTTGTGAAAGAAGCAATGCACTTGGCAACAGTAAACAACTCTATATTAATAAAGGGAAACAGTTGCAAAGTCTGCCTCTGTAGTGAAATGCACAACTATTTACATTTTTAAATTGAAGAAAAAGAATAGTTGTGTAAGAACTTACCATAACCATAGATGTCCTTCTCTTCCATGTTGCAGTATACATAACCTTAGGGAGAGTACCACAGCTCCCTAGGAAGAAACATGGGAGGTAGGTTGAGGAACAGGGACTATGAAACCCTGCAGGATAGACCTAGCAAACCCTGTTCTAGCCCTGGAGATCAAATCCAATTTGTAATGCTTGGTAAATGTATGTACAGAAGACCAAGTTGCAGCCTCCAGAATAGAAGCATAACCAACGCCCTTGAAGAAAACCGCTGAAGAGGAAGCTGCTGTGGTAGAATGGGCCTTGACAAATGAAATCAATTGCTTTCCATGAAAGGAATAGCAGAGGGCAATAGCCGTAGAAATCCAAGAGGCAATTGTGTGTTTTGACACTGCCTTGCCAAGGGCCCTAGGATGAAAAGAGACAAAAAGCTGATCAGGGTGTCTAGAGGGTTTTGTTTTGTCTGAGTAGAACCTCAGTTGCCTATGAACATCCAAGGAATGCAAAGTCCTTTCTGAGGAGTTCATTGGCTGAGGGTAAAAGACAGGTAAATTAATTGTCTGGTTTAATGAAATCTCATTAGCTACTTTAGGCATGAATGAAGGGTTAGTTCTGAGACAAACCATATCTTTATGAAAAACAAGATAGTGATGAGAAGCCAGTGAGGAGAAGCCATAAGGGCTTGGATCTCAGAGACCCTCCTGGCACAAGTAAGGGCCACTAACAAGACTGTTTTCCAAGTACAAAACTTAAGGGAGGACAAATGGGCTGTCTCAAAGGGGGCCAATGTAAGCTTTTCCAGCACAAAGTTAAGGTTCCAATGAGGAGGGGTAGGCTTAAGAGGATGTCTTATGTGAAGGGTCCCTTTCAGAAACAGCTTGACATCCAACCTGGAAGGTAGAGGTGGAGTCAATGGAAGGCAAGCAAAAATAGCAAAGAGGTGCACTTTCACTGAGGAATAAGTCAGCTCTGAGTATAGCAACTCACACAGTTAAGAAAGGACCATTGGAACAGAAACTTGAAATGGGTCCTGTTTTCTCTTGAGGCACCAGTGGGAGATCTTTTCCATTTTAATAAATAGTTTCTCCTAGTACTTAGTTTCCTGACCTCCTGCAGGATATTGAGTACATCTTCTGAGTATAGGTGCCTAAAGAGGATCAGAACTCTATCACCTACACTGTGAGCTTGGGGTTGAGAAATGGGGATGAATAAGGGATCACCTGTCTTGTGTGAGAAGGTCAAAGCGGTGAGGTAACATGTGGTGATTGCCCTGGGCTAGAAGGTATAGTAGGGGAAACCATTGCTGTCTTGACAAGAAGGGAGCCACCAGCATGATTTTTGTTTGTCCTTCTGTATTTTGAGGAGGACTGTGAATCAAAGGGAATGGAGGGAAGTCATAAAGGAACGTTCCCTCCCATAAAAAGGAAAAGGAGGCCACCCCCCAGGCTTGTGGATGTGGAAGCCTTCTGTAAAAGAGGGGCATTTGTCTGTTCTGGGAGGAGGAAACAGATCTGCCTGAGGAATACCCCACCTGTGAATTAGATCCAGAAATACCTCCTTGAGAAGCATCCATTCGTGGGAGGGTATTAAAGTTCTGCTCAGGGTATCTGCCATCACATTGTCTTCTTATGGAATATAAACTGCCAGCAAGTGAATATGTAGTGCTGTTGCCAGGGACCTGATTTGAACCGCAAGACTACAGAGAGGGTAAGACTTTGTTCCTCCCTGTTTGTTTATATACCACAGAACTGTCATGTTGTCTGTGATGACTTTCAGAGTGCCTGGCAGAAGGATGTCTTGAAAGGCGTGTATTGCCAAGGAAAGGGCCCTTAGTTCTTTCAGGTTGATGTGGTCCTTCCTTTCTTGAATGGACCACTCCCACTGTACTTTGTGCTGGGTGTTGGCATTGTGTAGGATAGCTCCCCAACCTGGATCTGATGTGTCTGTGTAAAGATGCTGTTTGGGTGGGGGGATCTACAAGCATACCCCTTGATTGAGGGTAAGGGTAGCAATCCACCAGGAGAACTCCATTTTTAAACTGGGAAGAAGAGGAAGTTTTGTTTCCAAGGGATGAGAGTGTTGGTTCCAAGAATTTCTTAAGACCCACTGAAACTTCCTCATGTGTATCCTGGCTAGAGAGATCATGGGAATCAAGGAAGCCATGTATCCTAGGATTCTGAGAAACTCTCTAGCTGAGATTGTTGGTAGAGGTAGCAGGGAGTGGAACAACTAAGAAACTCCACATTCTGGGCAGGGACAAAGACTGATATAATGTCTGTCCTTATTCTGCACCCCAGGAAAACAAGATCTTGGGAAGGAGACATTTGCAACTTCTGGTAAATCACTGTGAAGCCTAGCGTCTGCAAAAACTTACAAATCATGTCCAAGTGTTGGGACAGGGTGAGTGAATCTTGGTGCAGAATAAGGGGGTCATCTAAGTATGGATAAATGTGTATGCCCTGCAGTCTGCAATGTGTAATGACTGGGTCTAGACACTTTGTGAATACTCTTGGGGCTGTGGAGAGCCCAAAGGGTAAGGCAGAAAACTGAAAATGTGAAGAACCCACTGAGAAACATAAACATTTTCTGTAAGTGGGATGAATAGGGATGTGAAGGTAAGCATCCTTCAGATCCAGGGAGACCATGGAGGCTTATTGAGGGATAAGGGGAAGAAGGTGCTGTAACATGAGCATTTTGAAGATAAGCACCTTGAGGAAGAGACTAAGGTGGAATAATATGAGTATGGGTCTCCAAGGACCATCTTTTCTTGGAACCAAAAACATCCTGGAATAAAGCCCCTTGGCTAACTGCTCCTTGGGTACTTGTTCTATAGTTCCCTGAGAGAAGAGTTGCATCAGGATAGTGGGAAAAAGTGGAAGCTGATTGGGTGGAGGTTGCAAAACTCTCTGGAAGGGTGGAATTGCCCATCAAGTCATGAAGTATCCCCTCTCGATGATGGAGAGCACCCACTTGTCTGTGGTGATTTTCTGCCAGGAGGGTAAAGAAAGAGTTAGGCATAGGGATGGGGGATAGAACTGGGTAGGGAAGGAGAGTCACAGTGGAGGAGCTCTATCCAGGTCTGGCTGCCTTCGAAAGGAAAAAGGTGCGGGGGTGGTAGAAGACCTAGCAGCAGATTGCTTCCTAGGATGTCTTCGTCCCCTGGACTTAGTTGCAGAGGGATGAGAGGACTGCCTCTTGACAAAGCTAGGCTTTTGAGGGTAATTTCTTTGGAATCTGGGAACAGGTGAAACCAATAAGTGTTTAAGATTCTGTAAGTCTTTACCTTTTTCTTGCAGAGACTTAAGTAACTCTGCAGAGGCAGCTCCAAAGAAGGCTTTGTTGTCCAAAGGGGCATCTAACAACTTAGCTTGGACATCCAAAAGTAAAGGCTGAAGTCTCAACCATGAAACCCTCCTTAACACAGAACCAGAAGCATCAGACTTTGAAGATGCTTCTACAGCATCATAGCTACACTTAATAGAGTGTCTAGTCAATTGAGAATCTGTGGACAGAAGGGTACTCAGTTGGGCCTTAGCTGGTGAGTCTGGAACCTCAGACATAAGAGTAGAGGCCTTGGTCAGGGAATCTAAAGCAAACTTGGCCATGTGGGTATGATAATTAATAGCTCTTATGGCCAAGGTGGAAGAAGTATATACATTTTTCCCTAACCTGTCCATAAATTTACTGTCTTAAATTACATCCAGCTGACGCCTCCAGGTGCATCTGCAATTAACTCCTACTGATACTTCTAGGTGTCAAATAATGATTGCTCATATTTCAATCAGTTATTTCAAAACCATACTATGTACAAGGTTTTAAAAGATTTCATCTTTTAGTTTACACAATGGCAAACTCATCTGCATTAACATTTGATCTCGGTCTAGTGCAGGTAAATAAATATTAACTGTTGTTTTTATGATATTAATTCATATAGCTATAATTTTCACATTTTTCTAAATATTTCAACAACGAAGTAACACATACATAATTCCTTAGCCTCATATGAAAGCTCTCAGCTAGGTGAATAAAATACTGCTGACTCCATGTATGTAGCTTGAGTGGTTGCTGAGATATTGGAAGTTATTTACAAAATATTACACATGTAATAATTACCACATTTACTGTCACTTATAAAATTTAATTTAAGACCTAGAAACTAAAAAATACTACCACAATAAAAATAGTTTGTGCTGAAGGGTTTGCCATTTATACTTCTTTCATAACCCTAATGTTCCAGAGATGTGAACATTTGTTTGAAATGTGAGGACATAATATGATTCTGTCAAATAGCTTAGGCTCCACCCATTGAAAGTTACAGCGCAAACATCCTGAGCTCCATTGGAGTGAATGAGTTAATCAGTAGGGAAAAGGGAGGAGGGTAGTTGCCTACAGGACTTATCAGCTGACACTGCAATGACTGCAGGGTCTGCTGGAGGATTCTTGAAAGGGTGTTGCTCCTTTGCAGACAATTTATCAAATCTAACTGGTCTCTTAGAAGCAGAAGGGTGTGACTCTGGGCTCTGAGAAGCAGAAGGGTGCGACTCTGGTCTCTTAGAAGCAGAAGGGTGCGACTCTGGGCTCTGAGAAGCAGCAGAAAAAGCATCCTGGAATGCTGGAAGCAAAGGTAGCAAATAATGAGGGCTGCTTCATCTGCAAGAGTTCAAAGTATCTCTTTTTAGTCTCAGAAACATCTGAGATCTCCCACTTGAAATGTTGCTTAAGCAGGGAAATGGTATCCCCAAAGGAGAAATCTTCTCCAGGAGAGTCAGGAGTGAAGGACTCTTCTTCCTCTGTAGTTACAAAATCCTTAGGGGATTTAATCTGAGAGCAATAAGCTAAGGACTCATCTAGACTCTTCCTCAGATAGTACCTGTAGAACAACTGGTAGGCCTGACTGAGGAATCTGGGTCTGGTGAACCTGGAAGGCTTTGAACAGCTTGGGAGAATGTCACCCAGGGTGGAGTGTAGTCTTTTGTGCTGTGTTTCTCCTTCTGTTATCTTTTTAAAAGGGTAGAAGGAGCAGTAGTAGGCCTGGGTGCCAATGTTATAGTGGATGGCAAGGAAGTAGTAGGCCCCTCTGAATCCATGAGTCATGGTTCCCCCTCACCATTAGGCTCTGATGGTTGAAAAACCTCAGCAGATGTACTCTGGGTATCCACTGAAGCAGCTTCCATTCCAGTTCCCAGTTGCAGTGAAATACCCAAAGTCTGGAGCAACCCTGGGCTGACACTCACCTCAAGAATCTCACCGGACAGCTGAGGTGCAGCTTGGCCGTCGGGCCTGACTTTCTTGGCCTTCTTCCTAGGTGACTCCTCGGAGGTGCCTGCTCTGCCTTCCATTCTGGACAACAAACATCAGAGATGCTGATTCTTTAAATAAAGATTTAAGGCCACCAGACAGTTTCTAAGGGTTTTGGGAACAAAAGATGGGAAAATGTTACCGGATTTGTAGTTGTGACCAGCCCCTAGACAAAATAAGCACTGTTCATTTTATGTCCTTATGTGGAATTTGTCTTCCACAAGCACACTTCCCCTTTCTAGATGACATGTACATCTGAAAAAGTCAAAGAAACCAAAAAAAATCCCACACGGGTATTTATCTCAATGTGGAAAGCTGAAAAACAATTGTCGGAAATGGGTGGCTGAAGTCGAACAAGCACCAGATTTCTGAGACTGGCAATCGGACGTCTGAAACACACTGCGGCAGAAAAGTTCTGAGTTGGTTACGTGCAGACAGCACAGATATAGCCTACATCAGTTTATGGCCCCTACATGCAACTTTGCACGTATCCCTGTTTCAGAGACTTTGATATACTGGCCGAATGTCCAGTGCTGCTGGCAGCATCTCAATAAGGTTATGAATATTGCAACATGAGAATAGAAGTACATCATATAAACTGACGTGTTATGCAGGGGCAGTGCTACACCAGGGCACACAGAGGCACCTGCTAGTCTGCTACTTGCTGAACCAAATCTGTCTGGTGATTGGTAGGGTCATCATTGTTGGTTGGATGCTAGGTTTACTATAAAAATGGTAACCTGTATTGTATGCCTTGTTTGTTTTTACTTCTGATTGTAAATTAATTACAGTTCAAGAGAAAGAAAAGAATCAGGCAGTGACACTAATCTTAGAAAGTCCTTCACTCTAGGAAAGGAAAGACTATCAGTGAAGTAGGCAGAAACTGGTGCGGTAAACTAAACACATTTGTGGTGAGCAACTGCAGTGTCACGGAAAGGAAAGAACATGTATTACTTGGTACAAACTTAGAAGAAAACATTGTTTGGAGGTTTTGTATTATCAGTCAAGTCTATGTGATATTAGTTCACCCCTGGACTTCACTTTAGAGGTCAGAATACACAGTTGCTTTTCACAACCCCTTTTCCATTGTGTCATGTATCATTTTATTTCTTTTCTTAAAGAGGGGAGACTTTTTTTTTTTCATTAATAGTTGAGGTTGATGAATGTGAAAACTAGAAATTCAAACAGCATTGGACATGTACTGCAGGAATTTACAAACTCTGCCTGAATTATAATTTTCACATTCATGCAGCTCATCTAAAGCATAACTCTTATGATAACTTCAGTTTGTGTTTGAGTTATATATTTTCCATGACTTTCACTTTGGTTGTATGGTGGCTCTGTAACTTTGAGCCTATTATGTTAATATCCCAAATATTATTATGGTATATTTGCAAGTCCACAACTTGACTTTTTTTTCTGGACTTCATACTGTTATATCTAGGATTTAGCCGTGCTATAGTCCTTTATATTGTGAAACAAATGCAGGTGAGCTTCTGAAGTTTTGTATTATTGAGATGGGATTAACAGCTATTTGCCATTTTTCTACTGTCCTCTAACTATAGTGTGAGACTTATCCTTCTCTACATCATTTCATCTGAAACTGTTTTACTTTACATTTAGTAACATTTGATTTTTTAGTAAATCACTGAAAGTTGTGGTCAGTTAATGCCACAGATTAGTTTTATAACTTATTGTTTCAAAAATGCGTATTGATTTTTTAATTCAGTATTAGTTCTGTTTAAAAAACTGTCTCTGATTTTGACCATTGCCTTCCCATTATTTTAGGCTTTGTCCCTGATTTTTGGGCTTTTAAGTCAGTCTGGAATTAATAGTCAATCTCAAGGGGTCTAAAAATAGCTGAGCAGAGGGAGACATTAATGGATATAACCAGGGCTGGATGCTATGAATGGAATTAACACAAAGAGTAACACTATACACCAGAATTTTTCTGCATTAAATCATGTATAGTACTCTTGACTGCATTACTTGAAGCTTTATGTACTAGAGAGGTGAAACTTCCATACCATACATCTTAACTGTACCTGATTTCTCAGAATGCCTCTGCTTGATTTTCTTCATATATAGGTTTATTTCTAATAAACGTTGTGTTTTGTTTTCTTTCTGGGGATGGCAGGTATCATCAACTGTCCCTAACCAACCATGTATCTTAACTTTCACTGATTCTCAGAATGTCCCTCCCTGATTTTGCCTTGCATTTTCATCTGTTTCTCATAAAGATGCATTTTCTTCTGGTGACGGCAAATATCACAAACTGTCCCTGATTGACTTCACATAATGTCCATGTTTTTTTTTTTGTCTGTCTGTCTCTCATAATTTTTTTTTTTTTGATAAACCAGCACTGTAGTCAATAAATGATTGGCATTTTTAGTTTGAGACTTTATATTATTCAGAAATCATATGCCAATGCAAAACATTTTCTGTGTTCACTGAAAGCAGTGTATTTCACATCAGTCCCTGACTTTGAGACTTTATCTCACATTACTTTTTGGCATTGTTCCTGTCGGTTGAAAAACAAGAGGTTGAGACTTGTGAGCTATGTCAGGGCATCTATAGGCAGTCATTAAATAACGACAGGCATCAGTCTGAGTTTCAGACTTCATAATTCAAAACTTTATTTTCTAGCAGCTTTCTGAGTATATAATAGAATTATTTACATTTTGCCACAGATTTTTTTGATTTTCTCCTTCATATTTTATTTAATTAATTATTTGCATTTCTTAACTGGGGAAGAGCACTGAATTTGAGACAAATTTTAGTTCATTCCCTGTTAATCCCTCCTAAAAACTGGTGACTTTTGGAGAAAAGGTGGTGAATTACAGTTAATAAATAAGGACAATAATCAGAGTTATAGACCTTTTTTACTTCAGAAAATGTACATTAATTTGCATTCGTTTAGTCTGTCAGTGTTCCAAGTTAATAGCAGTAATATTTTAAAGGTGTCTCTGATTGTTCCCAATTATTTCTGGATTTGTCATAAATCCTGTTGAGATTTGTCCCTAATTGGTTGAGACCTATTTCTCTTATAGTCTAATGGGTTTTCTTATGTATTTTCAATGCATGTGACTTCAAGGAAAGAGAAGTCTACTGTTACTCATGCTGTTTGTTTTCAATGTGACAATGTTTTGTTTTGTTTAACAAATGGCTGTCAGTATTTTTGCTGTAAAATTCCAAATATTAGATCAGAGCAAAACAGGTAAAACCTGTTGTTTTTGAATGTGATATAATATTCTTCTTTCTTTTTGCTGAAGCAAAAATTTCCTTTGGCCATTCTCACACTTCTGCTGTATTGCTAGCTACCATCTTGATTTGTTACACTGTAGGTTGCTAACACTTATACAAACCATAATCTTTGATCAAGACAAATTTAGTTATTCCCTGTGTTGTGCATAATACCAGGATATGTAAAATATGTATTAGACTGTGGCATTTATTGTCTTTTTCATGGGGAAATATAGAGAAATGATCTTTATGTTTAACAATGATGTGAGTGAATTGTTACCATGCAATCTATATATTTATTTATTTTTTTGTCTTCAGATATCTGACGTACCCCAATGGTTAGGTACTGTGCCACTGTTGCGCCCCAGCAAGAAATTAAACCTGTGGCCACCACTGGCACTATGTACATGTTTTTGCACAACAGAATATTCTGTTTAGAGCAATTATGGAAAACGGAATTATTTTCAGTCATTTATTCAAACCGTGGTTTGCTGATGATAAAAAAGGAGTATGTGTCATTAAAATAGAGAGAAATTTGATTTAATTTCCTAGCATTGTATATTGTTTATTTAAAATTATTGACTTGCTACTAAAGAAACTTAACTCCAGTAGATTAAGAAGTTGGTAAATAACAGGCAGAGTAGTTCATTTATATGCTTTATTACATAGAACCACATCAGGAAGGATAGCATAATTACAAAATATAAACAAATTAATTGACAGACTACACAGACATACATGCTTACATCTCAACAGCTTACTACAAAATGGCAGTCAGGCTTGGACATGCTCAGCATTTATACACTTCTGCAAGCCCCTTGATTTACAGATCCCATCCTCCAACAGTATAGCAGGCTATAGCGATGACAAAAATAATCTCAGTTTAAGTACCACATCTGCATATTGTCAGTGTCACTATATCAGGTTAGTAAGGGTGTGCAGAATACCTTTTAAGTGGATGCAGTGGCTAGAGGTAGGTAGTTTGCTGAGTGAAGCCCTACTTGCCAACCATACTATCTCACTGCTCTTTCTGACTTCCATGGTAAGCTAACCTGATAATGGTATGTTAAAGCATTTTTGCAGGGGAGCTAATCCCTCTGTACCTCCTGGTATAAAGGTTCTTCCCCCACTCCCTGATTTCTAAATGTACTAAATCTGAAGTAATTCTAGTCTGGTGAAGAGGCAACTAATATAATTCCCATTTCTCTATGTTGCTTTTAAAGGTAGTATATTTAGAGATCTGGATGCAAAGACAGTATCCCCACTTTGGGTGGTCCAAAGCATTATGGTGTCCCCCCCCCCAAAAAAAAAAAATTAGATGTGAGATATATGTTGATTAAATGCATTATGATGGTTTATTGGGCAGCAGAAAGAGCACTGAATCCTGGGAACCAAACATTATATATTTGTTTATTTATCCTTTTTTTAACTGGGTAAGTCCCACTTTTCTAGTGGCCTCTTTTCATGGGAGAACTAAGGTGGTATTTATATTAAAGGAGGAAGTTTGGTTAGGTTATCAGTGAACTTCTCCTACTCTTTTGTGTTTTCTCTTTGGAGTTGCTAGATGGTGCCAAAGGGCTGCTACAGCAGCAAGCAAGAGATCTAAAAGACTCAGCGGCATGGAAGAGGAGAGAAAATCTATGGTGAGTTTGAATGTGAAAAGTGAGAATTTGGAGAAAAATTTGTTCAATATGGAGAATCATAACGATTCCTGTGTGGCGGATGTTACAAATGAGGAAAATGACGTAAGCAAGTCCATGGGAGTGGAGCAGATAACAGAAATAGCATCAGGAGGACTTGCAGATGCTGTTCTGTTGAAAATAATTGAGCAGGATGATCCAAGAGTTCTGCTGTTTCAAGGGGAGAGATGGCCGATAACCTTTTAGGAAGTGATGAGGATGGTGATGTGAAGAAGGAATCAGGTGATTTGGCAGCAGAGAATACAGCAGTTAAAACTTATGGAGCAGTGATAGAAAGTAAAAGAGGAAGGGAACAACAAAGTGAGAATGAGTCCAGTTTTATGGCAGAAGTAACATCAGGTAAAATGATGATCAACATCAAACTGTGTATCTTTTTTAAAGGAGAGAAGGCCAATTGTGAAAATAAGAACAAAAAAAAAACAGTGATAGACAATTGTTAGATATGGGATACTTTGATAACATCTTTGGCATTTAAAGCTCAATAAATCTGGTCTTTTACAGATATAAGGACAGAGACTTTTTGTGACTTAACATTTGACACTGAGGACTTGATGCAATTCCTGGAACTGTGTAACAAAAAGAAGCACATTTATCCATGGAACAATTATTTGTTTTCTGGTGATAACTTAAATGTTAAAAAAAATGTTAGCAGTTTAGAACTGATGAACTGGAGGAAGAAGATGTTAAAAATGCATGCACAGTCTGTGTGAAACTGTTGATAACATTGTGAAAGTGAAGAAATGAGAGAACCTTATGGAATGGAGGGTGGAAGATGGAAGCTGTTTTGAAATGTAAAAAAAAACATGGTAAAACTCTTGCCAAGTGTTATTTTTGAGGCTGGTCGTAGATGGACTTGAATATATGCAGGCCAGCCTAAATCAGTTTCTTTTTGGGGAGACTTTCTCATTTAATTAATGACTGTGACAAGATAACAGTGTAACCTGTGTAGGGAGAAAGGACAAACAGCAAGAAGATGTGTGGCTGAATGCAAGTTGTGTAAAAAAAAGGGCACTTTTGGATGAACTGTAAAAAGCAAACAGCAAACAGTAAAAAAAAACGGGAAAGGGAAGAAAACATACATGTGTTAGAAGAAAAAATATGTATGGGGAAAAAAGGAGAAGAGAGTTTGCATGCAAGAAGAGAGGTCAGAAGTGATTGAAACTACAATTTTTTTTAAGTTCTGGCCGGTGAAAAAATCTGCTTCTGAGGATCGAGTATTATTTGTACATAAACCTAAGAAAAAATATAAAGTTGAAGAAAGAGTTAAAGCAAGAAAACAAAAATGTAAAAAATATTTCTTCTTCTTCTTCTGGCTTTTCCCGGTTAGGGGTTGCCACAGTGGATCACCTGTCCACTCATGATTAGCAGTGGAGTTTTACAGTGTTGAGTTGCCAGCCTGGAACCCAACCTTCCACAGAAGGCACACACATGCACGCACTCACGCCTACGGCCAATTTAGAGTGTTCAATCCACTTACAGCATGTCTTTGGGATGTGGGAGGAAACTGGAGCACCCAGAGGAAACCCACACGACCACAGGGCGGACATGCAGACTCCGCACAGAAGGCACCCCAGCCGAGGATCGAACCAGAGAGCCTCTTGCTGTGAGGCGGCAATGCTAACCGCTGTACCACCGTCGACGCCCCGTAAAAAATATTTCTTCTAAACTTAAAAAAAGCAAATGCAACTATTTTAGGGTACTTTCCATAAATATGAACAGCATTATTAACACTGTAAGAAGGATAGGGATACTACTAGAATGGTGTGCTAAATGTCATGTGGATGTTATTATGTTAGAAGATGTAAGATTCCTAACAAGTGAATAACTGCAGACAAAAAAATCATGGGGTGGAAATATAATATGGAACTTAAGAGGTGAAAGTTTTTCTGGAGTGGCTGTGTTGTGTAAAGAAACATGTTGGTAATAATGAGAAGGTTAATTGTTATGAATGTGAGGTGGTGAGAACATGTCTACAGAATTGTAACACTGTCTTCATGTACAGTTTGCAAGGAAAGAGAGAATCGGTTTTATCAAATATTTGACCGTGTGGTGGTTAACAATGAAAAATATAATTGCAGGACACTTTAATTGTGATTTAAGGGGAAGACATAAAAAGAAAGGGAAAATTGTAATAAAAAACACAGGACGTGATAACTGCTCTCTGCCCTTCTCTATGCCTCACCAGTTTTTACCAACTTATCTAAATCTAATATCAATAAACTGTCAACTTCATGCAACAACATTGCCATATTTGCCACAGGAGCTCCTTTTCGCACCCACCATTGCATAAATCTTAAACAACTTGGTTAGCTGGAATTTCAGAATCAACTGTTGCTACAGCAACTTAGCATCACCCACAAAATCTTCTATCACCCCATGAATACTACCATACTCTGCACTCTTATTAGCCCTTATAAAAACCTCTCTTCCTTGCATTCATCCACCAAGCTCCTAGCGGCCTCCCATAAATCCCACAACAAAGCTAGGGACTGTTTGATCTCCAACTCTATTGGTCCTAATTGGAACAAGCTTCCAAGCGAACTTACAGCACTGGCCTCCACACCCCTTTTCAAGAAGCATCGAAAAACCTTCCTTAATTCCCAATGGCTCTGCCTTTGTACTAACTCTGGCTGACACTTTTATTGCCTCTTGTCTCACAACTGTTCTTTTGAGTATAACTCCTATTATTTATGTTGTTCTACAGTTGACGATCACTCAAAAAAAAAATGTCTCAAATAATTAGTATTAGTCCCCCTTATGTAAATGACTTAACAAATTCTGTCTTGTGTATATCAATGCTACATATGTTTCTCTCTCATTTTAGCAATACCTTTGTTTAGGAATTTTCCCCTGATGTATTTTTGTTGGCTGTTCTACTAGCATTGTTTTTTTACTACTTTTTTACTAATTTTACTATTCCGTTAATGGAGCTTTTCTCCCCAGGCCTCTATTGAAAATGGACATGCATCCAGCTAGACTAGCCCAGTCAACAAATGTAAAATAAAAAATAAAAAATAAATAAATCAAATTTTAAGTTTACTGTGTGGAACAGACATCAGTAAACCTTACAGAAGGGAGATGCTTGGATCAGAAACTGAACATTTTGTATTTTCAGAAGGCTTAGGTATAGCAGCTGGAGATACATTTGCAATGGGTTTTTCAAACCATTTAGCAATATGGATTGAGGTGGAGGAAGAAAGAGGGTACATTAAAATAGGAAAAAGAATAAAAAAGTAAATGAAATTATGGGGTGAAACTGGAGAGTGGAAAGCACTGCATTTATGGAAGGCTCATATAACCTTGAGGGATGGACTGAATTTAAATAAAAGTAAAGAAGTGATTTTTTCCCAGTGGTAGGATAATGTAAGAAAAGAAGAGAAAGTGAAAAATGTGAAAATGTATAAAACTATATTAGAGAATTTAGAGAATAATACAAGAGAGTATTATGATATGAAAAAAATGTATAGAAAAATCAAGAAAAAATTAAGACATTAATGTTTAGGCAGAGATATTACCTACAAGGGAGGGGTCTATATTAGAACACCGAACATTCAAAATATTGAGTGTTCTAATATCAAACCCTAGCAATCGAAAATACAAAACATCGAACATTCAGAACAGCAGATTTTTTCCTAGGGAAAAAATTTGCTGTTCCAAAACACATACACACAACACAAGCACACCAAACAAACAGCAATCTACACACATACACCTAAACTCTTACACCTAACCCTACACTAAACTATACATACACCACTAACTATCCACTTACCTTAATCCAAACCCTAACCCTAAGGTCCGTCACTATCGCACAGTCACCTCACCCATGCCCTAACCCTAACTCACCTACCCCACCCTAACCCTCACGTCCACACAATCGCACACTTACCTGACCCACGCCCTAACCCTAACTCACCAAACCCACCCTAACCCACACATCCACACAATCGCACACTTACCTGAACCTGACCCATAACTTTCCACCAGAGTGCTGAAAATACCAAAGCAACAGAAACGGGCAACCAAATTCTTTCCCCAGGAA
Organism: Protopterus annectens; assembly: GCF_019279795.1. Classification (NCBI taxonomy): domain Eukaryota; kingdom Metazoa; phylum Chordata; order Ceratodontiformes; family Protopteridae; genus Protopterus; species Protopterus annectens. The sequence goes on along the minus strand of NC_056732.1, from coordinate 1,397,583,819 downwards.
AAAATTTGGTTTTCTGTTTCTTCAATATTTTCAGCGTTCACTGAAAATGGGTCGATATTAGAACACTCAACATTTCAGATGTTCAGTGTTTTAATGTAGACCCCAAGGGAGAACAGAGGAGGTGTCTACATCCATCCAGCCATACTCAACCCTTGTTCCCATTTTAGACATGGGGTCGGGGTGTCTCTTCTGCAGTGACAATCATCTTGAACCAAGGGGTATAAAAAATAATGTGAGAAATGAAAAATTTAAAAGTAGAAGTAAAAAGATCACAAGAACAAATTATGAATATTGTAGTACAGCATGTGTAAATGATGTATAAGAATATGAGGATGGAAAATAAGAGAGAGAATATAGAAAGTAAAGAAATTTCCAGAACAGGTTAAGGAAATTTTGAAAAATAAATTACTATTAGTAAATTGGATGAAATACTTAAGAAAGTAAATGTTGATTTAGTATGATACCCAGATACTGTAATAAATGGAATGTACAAGACATTAAAGGACTGGGAAAATGTGTACTTTATAAATGTACTGAATGAATGGCTGAAAGGAGGTTTTGTTTATGAAGAGCTATGAAATGGGGTATTAAAATTTATATGGAAGAAGGATGAGAAGAATTTAATAAAAAGTTGGAGACCCATCATGCTAAATGGCACAGGTTATAAATTTTTATGGGAATAATACTGAGGAAAATGGAGGGATGAAGGATATTACAGAGGAAAGTATATATGTTGTAGGAGGGAAGGGGTATCAAGAATTGTTATTGTTTGTGATAGAAATGGTGGATGATGTAGTAAGTAAAAAGGAACATGTGAAACTGTTGGTAAGGGATTTTAGCAATACTTTTTTGTGGAATGTTTTGGAGAAGTATGGAATAGGTAATAAAATGTCAGCATATCAGAATAATAGAATGAGAGTGATAGTAAATAGGTGGCTGAGTAAAGAAATATGTATGAAGTGTGATACAAGAAAAGAATGTCCCATGAGTGAAATATTGTTTGCATTGGTAATATATGCAATAGTGAGTAAAGTAGCTTATAAAATGAAAGATGCTAAATATGTGATGCAAAATTACTGGTATTTAACATACACGGATAATATAGTTGTAGTTGCTAAGCACAAAATATGGATGAAGGAAGTGATGGTTAGGCTGAATGGATGTTTAAAAGAAATATGAATGATCTTGAATAAAGATTAAAGCAAGGGTTTTGGTGATGTGATAAAAACTGAGGGTGTGTATTTTTCAATAAATGAAACTGTCTTTGTTAGGAATAAAATCTTGGAAAAATAATGTAGTTAGGGTGCAATGTGAAAGGTTGATAAAAGAAATGAAAGAAATATGTCTTCTGCAGAGGATGTATAGATACCATTCAGGAAGCAGATTTATCTGGTGAATTTGGTATTAAAGGGAAAACAGCATATATATCAAATGTTTACATGATCATAATAAAACATGAAAAAGTTATGCAATTGGTCTTTCATTCCTTATGGTTTTCAAAATCAAACCCAATGAAAAGAGACATGTTGTATATGAGTTACAATGAAGGGGAACTGGGATTACTAAATCCAGTTGTGTATTCTGCTTTGCTAAATTTGTATAGAGTATTAAAGTAGGTTAAGGAAGAGAATGAGAATTTAATATTGAAAATAGGAGATGAGAATAAGAAAAAGAAAAAAAAAAAGAATATGCAAATGAAGAAATTAAAAATTATCAAGAAAAACATAACATGGAAAATAAAAAAAAATTTTATTGAGAAACATAGACGGATGTGGTATAATAATGTGATGAAACAATATTATTATTATGTAAGTCCATGGAAAAATTTATGAGAAATGATAAAAGCCATTAAAGTAAGGAAAATGTGTTGAACCAAGATATTAGAGTGCCAGGATTGCCTATGAAGACTGGTAAGAAATAAGTTACAAGTGAAGGGGAAGGTACCATATAAAAAAGTTGAAATAGTATGTTTATTTTGTGGGAAGAGACATCAGGGCATGTTTTATTTTGTTTTGTTTTTAAATAAAGGAGTGGTGAAACTCTGGAAAAAATGTCATGAAGAACATTTTTTGAGAATATTAATAACATAAGTATGAATATGATTATGTATAGATATAATAAGAATAACAAGAAAGAATATGTGAGAAGGACAGATAATTTATTTTATATGATATGAGTTATTTGGAATGAAAGAATGAATGAAATTTTGTTTAATGGGAAATGGATTTTGTCAGATATTTTGTGAAAAATCAGATTATGGTTATGGAAGGAGTGGGGGTCAGTTATGGAAGAATAACAGTAAGGATGTTATAAGAAAAATGAAAAATAGCAAAAATAGAAATGCATACGCATGTGCCTGTAAATATGTAAATATTTTATGTTGTGTTAAAGAAAACTCTTTTTGATAGGTGGTGGTGGAGCTTTTACATCCACCTGAGGTACCACCAACTCAAGCAGAAGGGACCACAATTTAACATCTCATCCAAAGGATGACACACACAGGAGTACAGGACCCTCATAATGGACCATACTGTCAGCGATCCATCTTTTTCACCAAGGGTGAATGTGCTACCTGTTGTGCCACTGACAGCAATAATTTGAATTTGCTGTGCCAAAGTAGACCCTACCTACACTTAATCAATAGAACACACTATATACCTGGCCTATCAGTGCATGAGTCCTTCTTACCCTAATCCCAACATCTATCAGATAAAGGAAACACCCCAAAATATTTTTCCCATGTATGCACTGATTAGGAGTATTCCAACATACTTACATATCTGTGATCAGAGCTCCATATCGGCTTCCCACCCCAACCTGTTATTAATTAGAATTCCATACCAGCCACCCCTGTCTTATCAGTGAACAAAGTTCTCATTCAGCCATTCACTCCACCTTTTGCTGATTAAAATTCCTACACAGACTCCTCTCACCTGTTAGCGATCTGTCAAAGATAAGATTTCCTGGTCTCCTTTCCCAGTATACTGTCAATCCATCCATCCACAACCCCTTTTTCCCCATTTTGTACATGGGGTTGGGGTGTCACTTCAACAGTGACAATCATCCAGAGCCAAGGTTTACACAACCAGGTTGCTAACCCTGCCACGGTCCCAGTGTAAATACCTGGCATTAGCAACCTTCACACCATTTTTTAATGCAAGTCTATACCCCTCCTCAACTAATCAGTAACCTGGTTAATTTGGATACCCTGTTCCCTGACTACAGCACTGTGAGTAGATACTGCATGGCACCAAACCTGCTCACAGTGTAACACACATTGCTGGGTATGTGTACTACACAACTTCCATGAAAATGAGGTGCATAATGATTACACTCTAAAGGTGTGCTTCATAGACATTGTATAGGGAGGCCAGGTTAGCAAGCATATCCAACATTTTCTGCTATCCTGCTCCTACTAACTTCCTTCCTCTTAGACACTTCACTGGCTGTGCAGTGCCATAATGCATTCTCCATGAAGCACTTGCAGCCTGCTTAAGATAATGCTCCTCTAAATTTTTGTGAACAAATGTGTGCTTCTGGATAAGCAAATACTAGACTATTATGCTCATTCTGTTACTGAGACAGTATCCTTGATGTATTGTCAGAGACTCTATTGCCAGACATAATTTCAAAGAATGTCTAATAATCCTGTATGGAAATTATTCTTTTACTCTCTCATACATATGCTATCATCTTATGCTAAACAACACCTCTTCCTTTTATCACTTTTTAGTTTAGAATTATTAATATTTATTTTATTTTATTTTACATTTGTTAACCAGGAAATTCTGACTGGACTAGGTCCATTTACAGTGGAGGCCTGGGGAGAAAAGCTCCACATTGTTAAGCAAGAGAAAAATATTTTTATACAGAGTAGTACAACAAATGTACATTATACAACAAAGCAATCAGATATTCCCATTAAAAATGGAGGCAGACAAGACACTTCTCAGCAGTCAGAGAAGTTACAAACTGTAGGGATTAGGAGCTACTTACAGGCTTGGCTAATGGCTGTTAAAGTTTTAGTCTCATAGAGGAATACAGTGGAGCTGTTAGGGTTTTAGTCCCATAGAGGATTACAGTGATTTACTAGGTATTGGGGAATGGATATGAGGAGTCAACAGTCAGAGAAGTTACAAACAGCAGGGATTAGGAGCTACTTACAGGCTCAGCTAATGGCTGTTAGGGTTTTAATCCCATAGAGGATTACAGTGCGGCTGTTAGGGTTTTAGTCCCCTAGTGGATTACAGTGTGGCTGTTAGGGTTTTAGTCCCATAGAGGATTACAGTGTGGCGGTTAGGGTTTTAGTCCCATAGAGGATTACAATGTGGCCATTAGATAGTTTTAGTCCCATAGAGGATTACAGTGACTAACTTGGTATTGGTGAATGCATGGCTGTTAGGGTTTTAGCTAACTTGGTGTTGGTGAATGGATGGCTGTTAGGGTTTTAATCCCATAGAGGATTACAGTGACTAACTTGGTATTGGTGAATGCATGGCTGTTAGGTTTTTAGCTAACTTGGTGTTGGTGAATGGATGGCTGTTAAGGTTTTACTCCCATAGAGGATTACAGTGACTAACTTGGTATTGGTGAATGGATGGCTGTTAGGTTTTTAGCTAACTTGGTGTTGGTGAATGGATGGCTGTTAAGGTTTTACTCCCATAGAGGATTACAGTGACTAACTTGGTATTGGTGAATGGATGGCTGTTAGGGTTTTACTCCCATAGAGGATTGCAGTGACTAACTTGGTATTGGTGAATGGATGGCTGTTAGGGTTTTACTCCCATAGAGGATTGCAGTGACTAACTTGGTATTGGTGAATGGATATGAGGAGGAAAAGGTAGGAAAGCTTAAGTTTAAGTAATACAAGGACACAGCCAGGTATTCATCAGATGTGATGTGAAGTTTAAGTAATACAAGGACACAGCCAGGTACTCATCAGATGTGATATGAAGTTTAAGTAATACAAGGACACAGCCAGGTATTCATCAGATGTGATGTGAAGTTTAAGTAATACAAGGACACAGCCAGGTATTCATCAGATGTGATGTGAAGTTTAAGTAATACAAGGACACAGCCAGGTATTCATCAGATGTGATGTGAAGTTTAAGTAATACAAGGACACAGCCAGGTATTCATCAGATGTGATGTGAAGTTTAAATAATACAAGGACACAGCCAGTTATTCATCAGATGTGATGTGAAGTTTAATACAAGGACACAGCCAGGTACTCATCAGATGTGATGTGAAGTTTAAGTAATACAAGGACACAGCCAGGTACTCATCAGATGTGATGTGAAGTTTAAGTAATACAAGGACACAGCCAGGTACTCATCAGATGTGATATGAAGTTTAAGTAATAAAAGGACACAGCCAGGTATTCATCAGATGTGATGTGAAGTTTAATACAAGGACACAGCCAGGCATTCATCAGATGTGATGTGAAGTTTAAGTAATACAAGGACACAGCCAGGTATTCATCAGATGTTATGTGAAGTTTAATACAAGGACACAGCCAGGTACTCATCAGATGTGATGTGAACTTTAAGTAATACAAGGACACAGCCAGGTACTCATCAGATGTGATATGAAGTTTAAGTAATAAAAGGACACAGCCAGGTATTCATCAGATGTGATGTGAAGTTTAAGTAATACAAGGACACAGCCAGGTATTCATCAGATGTTATGTGAAGTTTAATACAAGGACACAGCCAGGTACTCATCAGATGTGATGTGAAGTTTAAGTAATACAAGGACACAGCCAGGTATTCATCAGATGTGATGTGAAGTTTAAGTAATAAAAGGACACAGCCAGGTATTCATCAGATGTTATGTGAAGTTTAATACAAGGACACAGCCAGGCATTCATCAGATGTGATATGAAGTTTAAGTAATACAAGGACACAGCCAGGTATTCATCAGATGTGATGTGAAGTTTAATACAAGGACACAGCCAGGTACTCATCAGATGTGATGTGAAGTTTAAGTAATACAAGGACACAGCCAGGTACTCATCAGATGTGATTTGAGGGAGTTTTTGAAGTGTGAGGTGGTGGAGGCAGTGTTCAGCAAAGGTGGGAGGCAATTCAAGTTTCTAGCAATGGTGTGGGAATATAGCGCTTTTCCTGCAGTATTGTTTACTCTAGTGATACAGAGGAGAGATTTGTCACTAGATCGGAGAGGGGGATTTGCTGTGTAGTGGCTAAGTAGTTGGGTTAGTGATGGGGTTTTATCAGGGTATTTAAGACTATTGTAGGCAGTGACTAGCTGGTGGTAATTAAGTAGTTGAGGTAGTTCTAGCCAATTTAGGTCCCTTATAGCAACACAGTGATGTGTTCTGAAGCTGGTGTTTTTAGCAAACTTGGCGATCTTATTGTAACATAATTCAAGTTTGTCTAGATCTATTTTTCTGATGTCGGTGAAAATTGTTGCTGCATACATTAGTGTGGACAATAGGTGAGTCTTGGCTAGGGTGACTCTTGCTTGGTCTGAGAGAAAGTTTTTGAGCCAATATAGTGTGCCCATTTTTTTGTGAACCTGTTGGATGGTTTGTGAGATGTGGACATTGACGTGAAGATTATTGTCAATTTCAATGCTGAGCAGTTTGGTGTGGTCAGAAGGGGAAATGGCAGTGCCATTCTTAGAGGTGATGGTGAAAGAGAGGGGAGCTGTTTTTGATTTGTTAGGGGTAAATAGTACTAATTTAGTCTTATTGGGGTTTAGGATGAGTTGGATATCAGAAATCCATTTTCCTGCAGAGCTAAAGATTTCCTGGGTGAGTTGTTGCAGAATTGCTGGAGATGGGGCTGTGCAGATTAAAGTCGAATCATCTGCATATTGAATAAGTGTGGCATGCTGGGTTGAGCAATGTAGTTTACTGGTAAATATAGAAAAGAGAAATTGGCCCAGTATTGAGCCTTGTGTTGACCTATGATGGTAGGAAGTTGAGGAGACAGTACACCTTTCCATTGGACAGATTATTGCCTGTCAGCTAGGTAGTTTCTGAACCAGGCTATAGTAGATGGGGCAAAGGATAGCAAGGCTAGAGAATCTAGCAGAAAGGTGTGTGAGACCATGTCAAATGCTTTGGAGAGATCCAAAAAAATGGCAGATGTGTAATGTAATATTTACCAGATGACAAATGGTATATCCTTTACCTTCCTCTGCAGCTTTGATGCTTAAAGATAGCTGATGAGCATACTAGACATGCAGATTATATGGGGTGCCATTAGTGGCAAATCATAGACATTTTAATGCATTTCTGCTTGTTACCATTAAAAAATAGCTGCACTTTGCAAAACATCAAAATGAACTCAGCATCTCATAATTGGGAACCTGTATATACTATATACATTAGAGTTTTGATTCAAGTGTGTGCTGAGAAGCAGATCATATTGAAGGGAACATTTTAAGTGCATGTATAAACCGTGCTTGTACTGCAGTGAAACCAGCATGTGGGAGACCACAGGTTTAAGGACACATGATTGCCCAGGAACCAGCAATGCCTATGAAATGTGAGTGGAATGATATGTGGCCATCACTGTGTATTTAGGCTGGGTCCGGAAGATGCACATGAAAACCCCAGAGATCAAAACTTCAAAGAGGTGTCCATAGATCTAGGTAATAAGTTGACTAGGTCTCTAACATATAAAGAGTCAAGATTCAGTTTGTGATTCCAAGTGGGGATGCTGCCTTTGCACCCCTCTATCAGAGACCTGCTTAGACAGATTGCTCATTATACATTCAGTTGTAGAGAGATTGTTTTGTTCATCATTGTTTGGTATTTCTTAACTGGAAAAGATCCTCTAAGGTACATTTCTAAGGTTCATTCAACAACAGTGAGTAACTGACTTTCATTTAACTTTGAACTTGTTAATTAACTCCCTGAGTGTTTGTGGGTGGTTGTTCTGAAAGGTAAACTTATATCTTCAGGATATATTTTACTTACAGCATATTGCCTTATCAGCTGTGCTATATTGCTAGAAACTAGGGCAGGCAAAGTAATCTTATAGTTACTATCTTCCAGCTAAATACCTCACTTCTTCACATAGCCTATAAAATCTCCATCTCTATGTCCAACATCGAATATATATATATATATATATATATATATATATATATATATATATATATAAATTAACTAATAATAATATAAAGTTTACCGTAGAATTATATGGGAACAAAATGTAGTAATGTGGTCTTAATATGCTGCTATCAGGATCCATGTTTGGGGTTATGACTTGAGTGGGTGAATACTTTTGAAATTGTGAAAGTATTTTCCAGGCTGTATAATGACATTTTTCAAAAATTGTTAATAGAGAAAGATCCATTCTTGATTAAATGTGTTTCAAGAAACACTTCTAGAATAGCCATACATATCTCAGGTTTATACTATTTCTGTTCTAGATCACAGCCAAACTTCTGTGCCACTCTCCAGTATAATTAAGGGAAAATCAAGTAGAAAAGGTTACATCAACCATAGCAGGGTAAATGGAGGTCCAAACAGAGAAGCAGCTACAGGATTCAACAACCTCAGCCCGTCACCACAAATAATTGGTACACAAAAAGTGAAGTACACAAAAAAGTATTCAGGCTCTCAAAATAACCTTTCAGTTCAGAATCCCAGACAGCATCGGAGTGTGGAGCAGCCAAGCACAGAAGAGACAAAGTCAGGGCAGATCGAGATTCAGGAGAAGACAACTGTTGCCAGCCAGAACTGTAAGTGGATTTCTATATTATTCAGTTATCCTTCTAAAATAGGGTTAAGAAAGGAATGCTTTTGAGTATGATAGTATGTATCCACATAGAATAGGTCACACATATATCTTTATATCTGGAAATATGTTATGTGACTATATGACTTATGAAACTTGGTCCTTGAAATTCTATCCACAGGTTAAGTTCATATTAAATGTATCTCACGTCATTATTAAAGATAGCTACAAGAGGAGGAGTGCAAGGCAAACAAGGGGCTAAGCTCAGAAGAAGATCCACTTAGCTTCTACCAGTAAATGCACCTAAGCAGATCCAAAAGTGGTTGGTCATGAATCTGGGACTGGGTTGTTGAACCTAAACAGGTTGTGGCTCAGTGACCCCTATTCAGCATCTGCATTTAACAACTGCATTCTGCCTTACTGAGCCACAAGCAAGATGGTCGTACAGCAGTTTTATATGCTGATGATCTTGGTTGTCCACAAAGTTTCCCATGACAAATGTCAGCTGAATTGCATTGGAATTTTGCTTGAGTCACCCCGTAGAGTTAAAAATAATTTACCATCTGTTATCTCAACTTTATGTAAGAATTAGTGCTGGGGTACAGATGTACAGCAGTTACCCATATGTGTTTCTGTTAGATCATGAGAGTGATGTCTGAAAGATTTAATAAAAGCAGAAGTGGGTAAGTCTGCATTATTCCTTCATAGGTTCATAGGTTGGTACTAGGCTATGGGCCTTAGGTCCTATACAAGACTAGCCATAACAATTCCCTGGCTATTTCTTCCCACAATATTTACTTCCCTGGACCCTTGCCTAGCAGGGCGACTGACATGATCCCCAGGGTGAATTTCCTATTTCCCATCCACTCGTCAAGGTTCCTTTTGAAGAGGGCCAAAGAGTCGCTCTGCTTGACATGTATGGGCAGTCTAATCCAGAGTCTGGGGAGTCTTTGTGTCAGGAACCTATCCCTCCAGCATGTTTTGTTCATTGTGATGACAAGGTTTAGATCCCTGGAGCATGTGGCTCTGATGGATTGAGATTTCTGTAAGTGTAGCATGTCCAACAGCTCTGGGTTTGACATGGCTTTGTATGTTAAGCAGAGATCACCTCTGAGTAGACGATATGTGACAGAGTATAGCTGGAGTTTTTTTATATGGTCAGCATAGGGCATCTTCTTTAGGCCTGTGATTCTTTGGTGAGGTATTTCTGTGGCCTTTCCAGTTGTTGCAGATGTCTTGAGAGGTACATACCAAACTGGGCATTGTATTCTATAATTGGTCTAATGAGGGATGTGTACAGTGGGACAATGACTTCCTTTTTTCTGGATGAAAATCCCTTAGTGATGAGGTGTGCCACATAGAAGGATTTCCTGACTGTTTTGACGATGTGGTTATCAAAGGTGAGACCACTATCCACCTGTGTCCCTAAGTCTGTTATCACACTTTTGGTATTCAGCGTACTGCCATCTATGTGGCAATTCACGGGTACATGTTTTTTCCCAAAGAGGAAAACTACACATTTCTTGGCATTGAGCTTGAGCCCATGGCTCTGGCACCAAACATCTGTTTCTTTAAGGCCCTTCTGTAGAATATCCACATCATTTGGGTATTCAATAATGGCTCCCAGTTTGCAGTCATCTGTGAACTTTGTTTGCCAGAGTCCCTTAGTGTTGGCCTGTACTTCAGAGAAGTAGATGCCAAACAAGAGCAGTCCCAGGACTGAACCCTGAGGTACTCCACTTGTCACTTGTCTGGAGATGGATTAGGAGTCGGCTACTTTTACAGTGTGGGTTCTGTCAGTAAGCCAGTTGGCAACCCATTGAATGACACAGGGATTAATGCCCAGCTTAGTAAGTTTATCTATGATTCCAGAGTGGGGGATGGTGTCGAAGGCCATGGCGAGGTCCAGATAGGCTGTGTGGACCACCTTACCATCATCCACAGCTCTGGAGACTGATTCAAAGAAGTCAATCAGGTTCAAGAGACAAGATCGGCCTTTCACGAACCCAAACTGGGTGGGGTCTAGTCTTTGAAGGTTTCCAGTGTCTTTCTTTATAAGTTCCATGATAATACATTCCATGGCTTTGCAGATCAGACTCGTCAGACTGATAGGGTGGTAGTTCCCAGGATCCAAGGTGGATCCCCTCTTGTGGAGTGGGATAACTGTAGCTGTGCGCCACCTAGTCGGCATGAAGCCTGAGGTGAGGCTATGATTAAACATGACACTTAGGTGAGGTGCCAGTTCATTTTGTAGTTCATGTAATACACAGCCCGGGATGTTGTCTGGTCCCATGGATGCTGTATTCTTAGCTTTGGAGAGTGCATTTTTTACCTGTGTGGCCGTTATAACTGGAATTTGGCAATCTTTCGGTATTGAGATGGGCCCTTTAGGAGGTGAGAGGGGAGTGAAGTTGGCACTGAATCAACCTGCCAGGATATTGGCAATATCCTTGGCATCAGTATATTTAATGCCATTCTGTTGTAGCTTAGAGCAGATCTGAGTATTGCCATTTAGATTTTTGACATAGTTATAGAATGCCTTGTGATTGTTTTTGGAATCTTTGGCAATCTTATTTTCGTAACTATCTTTGGCGGATTTTATGAGGGATCTCAGCTTCTTACTGAAGCTGGTAAGGGAGTTTTTTGCATCCTGGGATTTTCCTCTTTTCTGCAACAGTTTCTTCCTTTTGTTGTAAAGTTTGTTTATGGCAGAGGACCACCAGATTAGCTTCCTTTTTTTGGAGGAGAGTGTCTTGGTTCTATTTGGGAGGGCACGAGTCATGCACGAGTTGATGTGCTCGTACAGTGCCTTAGTGTAGGATTCAGCAGTCGAACTTTTAGTTCCCGTCTGCATGGGTGTCATGAAGTTTGTCATTTCTGACTTGAGTAGCATGAAGCAAAAATTTTATAGGTATTTATTTGTTTATGTATTTATTTATTTAACATTTGTTAATCCAGATAGTCCAAGTGGGCAGAGATATTTTTTTTACCTAGGTAAATAATGTTTGAACAGATTTTTTTACATATTAGGTGGACACATTTTCTATTTGTTATTTAGTAGAATTATATTAATAGGTTATCTATATGTTGCTTATATAATTTAGTAGTGTTTAGTTTGTGAAGGTTTTAAATTTTGATATGAGTTATGTGATTTGGTTTTAAACTTCAAATCAGTTAGTTGTGTGCACAGTGAATCTATTCTATATGCATCAAAAGTGTATATTTTCTTGATGTATACTGCAATTTCATTTTAATTGTCTTGCTTTCAAAATAGTATAAATTATGTTGGGCTCAAGTAAAATTTTTGTAAATGGACTGTAACAAAACAGTATAATAATATATGTAATACTTTTAGTGTTTGTCTGCTTTATATCAATAGACAGATAGAGATATAGTACAAGTATTGTAAAAGCTGAAAGGTTAAAATGCCTGCAGAAAGTTCCCATGACAGAGAGTGGACGGAGCCTGCAATTCAGGCTGTAATGGAGCATGTGGTTAAAAATGCATAGACTCTGAAGCATGGCAGATCATTACTGCTCTGCAGTGAAGACATTGAACAGCATTCTTCGGAGCAGTGTGATGAAGGGGTCCTCATGACATGCCTGTTAGACACCACTAAAGCTTTTTAAACACCATTTAATTTGAGAGATCACTATGACAGGGTCTATGCTGAAATTTCTGAGCAGCTATATGTCTGAAATGGTTCCTGTCCCTTGAGCTTGAGGAAGATTAAAGGAGTTGTTTTTTGATAACACGCTACCATGCCCTTTGAGTAGAAAACTGTTCTGGAAAAAAGGACTGAACCATGTAAGTATTGATTATCTGCATGTCAGCTTTGTGAATAAAACAAAGGATTATGAAAATCTTAATAATACATGAAAGACTACAAGTTTGTTCTTTTTGTTATCCTATTTCATCTCTCACAGTAAATAAACCTTGTTTCTTGAGACAGAAACTGTGAAGCTGGAAAAAATTATTTATTATAAAGTTTTAGAAAGAGGTTACATATGATTGAAAATCATAGTTAACTGTTTAAGCCAATGACTTAAGCATAGCCATTAAACCTGTTAGGATAATTTTTGAAAGGATTAATATTACTACTTAAGGTTCATAGGTTCTTAGGTAAGTACTAGGCTGGCTGTTCCCTCGACCATTTTAAGCCTAACCAATTTCTCTTAGAATCAAACCCTGTTCTTATTGTCTGTGAAGTAATCACCTTTACTATTACACCAGTCCCCCAACCCCAGTAGTGACAAACTTGTAGACTAAAGCATAAATGCAGTCTAAATTTGTCAGTTAGGTCCCTCTACCCACCCCACCCCCAAAAGGGGAAAAGGAGAAAGTGAGCTCCTGAAGTGCTGGGTGCTACCTATTTATGTGAAAGTTGAAACATTTGAAGAGCTTGCAAATTTTGCATTGAATGAAAAACTGGCTTGTCCTGATGATGAACTACAAGAAATTGAAAAGGCACTTGGTTAGACTTTGGTTGAAAATGTGTTGAAATTGCTCAAACCAAGAGATACTTTTTCATGAGAAATATAAGGGTTCTTGTTATTTTGACTTGTCCATATTTGGTTACTGCCTCCAGAAAAGAAAGGCAAGTCCTTAAGTAGAATGCAAAATAAAACAATATTTTTAATAACAGAGACTGAAATGTATGTTTCTTAAAGATCAGTAGCACAAAGTATTTTACTGTGTATGCATATGATATATATATATATATATATATATATATATATATATATATATATATATATATATATCTTTGATATAGATATAGATATGTAAAACAGCAAACATTCATACGACGGAACATTCTTTTCTATGGAGTTTATGTCTACAGTCTTTTGTATGGGAATGCAGTGCAGCATGGTCAGGGAATTTGCTCTTACCCAGTGCTGTGCAATCTCGGTGTTGATATATAATTAGCGAGGGGGATGTGTACACTTTGTTTTTGCTGATTTTGATAATTTTAGATTTATTCTAAAATTATCATTCTTTCTGTATTCGCTCTTAACAACATTTGATGTTTGATGAGACACTTATATGTGGTGATTTTTAAAACTTGTCAACCGCAGTAAAATTATATATTTAATCTCCTCTTGAATTAATGTTATATCAAGGTACACTTATTTTTCAGTTATAGTAAAACAGCTAAATAGGTTCATTTGTTCATAGGTGTATACTAGGCTAATAATCACTGGGGCCATTTTAAGCCTGGCCATGCATCCCAATCTCTGACAAGTTCTGGTACCCTTTGTAGTGTATGCACAAGAAACAGATGATTTACTTCCCAAAGTCATCAGAAGTCTGATCAGTATGGGCTGGTTGACTTTAAATGACAATGACCTTCAACATTTCAGTGTAATAGCAAGTCTGGTATAAGTGTACAAGGTGGAGCAGGAAAATTCATAAATTATGGGGTTATTAGATTAACATCAGTGAAAGAAGACATCTTGGACAGAATCTTTAGGGAAAGATTGGTTGTATTTCAAGAGGACAGCAATCTTTAGTAATGCAACAACATGGGTATTCAGCCAGAAAGAGTTGTCATTTAAACCTGGTTATTTGAGCTGTATGCATTTACTCCAAAGAATTAACCTTTTCTGACATAGGAAAGACACTACTTCAAAATGTTTTAAACTGACCATACTAATATAGCAAAGCTAACTTCAGTACTGAGATGCATCTAAATTTTAAGGATAGAATGGCAGCCATGGGTGCATTGTGTTCCATAAGTTTACTAAGAACTGTTAAGGGGTGTTTAATATAATATCTCCTCCACATAGGTATTGAATGAAGACTTTTATAGGTAGTTCAAAACATCAGTCTGTCTAGTTTTAGTATACTAAATTTCACATAGTGGTGAGTGTAAGACTCCTTTACATGATGAAGAATGTAGCATGTGTCCAGAACAAATGTATTTGGCGGACATCACATCTGACTTAACAAACATATATATTTCTCAAAAAAGTGGCATTCTATGTCACTGCAAGGATGCTGTTTCCTTCCTCAAATATATACTAATATGCTATGGCACATGCTGTACGTAGACAGAGTTGCGGAAATTCTTTTTTTACCTAAAATCACTGTCTAAGTATGTTCTCTAGCTGAGTATCATGGTGTAGTTTACTGAAAATTTTGCTAGAAAATTTCAAAAGCTTTCTCAGCTATGGTGCAATGTTTTAGATACCAGTATTTGGGATGATTAACTTTATGCCATTCTTTTCAGATTATTTTTATATTTATATGTGTCTCTGTCTGTCAAGCTAACTATCCATCTATATATGATGTGCTCTAGCTGGCAAACTCAGTAACAATCAGAATTATGTACCTAGTGTGTTGCTATGACATATTGTCTAAAATAATACTTATTTATTGGAAAAAAACATATTTTATTCAATTTAAATGTTACAGTAAAACATATTGTTTTATATGGGCAGAGTTATATCCATCCATGCAGATAATTCTCTCTTAGTGTCTTTAGCATATTAGCTTATTCAATGACAAGTATAAGACTATCTCAGTGTATTGCAATGAAAGATTTACAATAAAATGCCAAAGTAATGCAGGTGTATTGGCATTTGTATGTACAGTGAAATTAAGCTCTGAATAGCTATTAGAATTTGACAGATTGCAGTGTTTCTAAAACATTCTGATTAAAACAAAAATGTAGTTCATTTCTTTTTCTAAGTAACAAATATAAAAGTTGTCAAAAATGTTACTTTATTGGATGTTTTGACTTCAAGCATAAAAAGGCTACACATTTTTGTGTAAATGTTAAGATTTCTACTCATTTTTAAAATTAAGGTAGCAAAATGTTTTATTTTCAACATTCAAGATGAAGTTGCTCTATTTATTTTGAAGCCAGGGGTACAATGTGTAGATATTTGGTAGGTGATTGCTCCAAAGTTATTCTCTGAAAGCTTCAGTAAATCGCTTTTAGGTACAGTCCTCTGCAGACAGGTAGAAAGTAGCCAAAAGAATCACTCGTGGCACAACTTTCTTGGAAATGAATAGTACTAAAGAGTTTAATTGCTGAAATATTTTCCTTTAATTATGGCAGTGTATAGAATAATGGCATTAATAAAATAGGTTATATCACTAACCTATAAGTATCAGTGCTAAATGTAACTTTGTTTATGGGGTGCTAGAAAATGACAGCATCTGTGGTTAACATGTTTTAAAGAACTGTGTCCCTGAATTAGAAATTTGTTGTACATAATGTAAAATGTAAGTCACATTTTAATTCTTAACAAGGTAATTCCTTTCTTTGGATTGTAGCGGGATATTTCATTGCCAGTTCTGTTCGAATCCTGGAAAACAACATGCCAATCACTGCTGAATATTGCATTTCTCCCAATGCCTGCAGGTAGGAAATATAAATGCTAAAATATATATAAAAACAGTTTCCATATCTCTAATTATGTTAAGTCTTTGAATGTTATCAAAGGTAGCAATGAGGCTACCGTAATCAGATTTTATAATAGGCAGAGAAATGTACATGATTCAGTGTTATCAGAGGGCTACATGAAACCTGTAACTGTAGGTATTCCATTGTTTCACATGGTGATGTGCTGGCACTGATAAGAGTTCAGAATGATGGTCTGACTACTACTGTTGTGAAAGCGTAAAGGGTGCTCTTTTCAGAAGAATACGTACATAACCCAAATATTGTTTTAGTTGCATTGCTTCTTGGTAAATTACTTTGCAGCCACAAAAGACTGGATGTAGACTTGCAGAAATTGCCTGTGCCATTATCCAGTCCCCCAGTATTGTCAGTTGTCTTTTGGAATAAAAAGTGTACAGCTGGACTTTGTGATCCTTCCATAGAGTTTAATGCTCAGCATGATATCAGAGCACTGGCTGTACTGGTTAATGTCAGCCTGGTCATTTCCAGCAGCAAATGTGAACAAACAGCAGACTAATACAGTCTGCTGTTCAGTGTGGGCAAGAACAGAACTCACAGCTATGTTGTCTCTTCACAGTTCCCTGAAATTGGAGCTCTTGAGAAGGGTAACAGCTAATACCTGTTAGCAATGAATGTCTTTACAAGGGGACATATAATAGAGAAGCTGTATTACTAGGAGCACTTGGGGGTCTCTTCTCTAGCTTTGCTTTGACCAATGCATTTTTATTCACACCATAAGACAGAACTAGGACTTGACGTTAATCATATCAAAGATACTCCACACCAAACCTCATGTTCACATTACTGGAGGCAGTGCTAATGGTGAACTTACTGCATGAAATGTCCATCAGAGAGCCATTTCAGACTCTCTTAGAATGAATTGCTTGTGGTACCTTTGCATGTGCACTTATGCTGTGATGTCACCAACAGTTACACACTCAGATGCAGCCTCTTTCAGAAAGACTTACTGAGAATGATGCCACAGTTGTAAAAGAGAACTGACTTCAGCGATTGTCTAACTAACTGGTATCATTCTAAGGGGATCCAGTGTGACTCAGTATGGAAGGTGATGGGAGAAAGACTAGACTGTTTCACCAGGGATGCCTTACATCTCTCTTCTCAGGGCTTATGTATCCTGGCTAAGACTTTTTCTGCCTAATTAGTGCAATTCATGGTCAGGGTCTATCTCTTTTGGAGAGAAATTAGACACAATTCCAGTGGAGTTTACATTAAGGTGGCACTGCTTAATGCTAGGAATGTGAACAAAAAATGTATTTAGTCTTGAGGCACTCCTGACACTTGGTCCCTTGCAAATATGTGTAGTTACAGAAACTTGGCTTCAGTATACTAGCAGCACTACCTTCATACTAGGATATGGTATCAATCACTCATTGAAGCTGGCTACAAATGACATGGGAGTAATTGTGGTATATGCTACCACACCACCTCATGCCATATCCCTCATGACACTGAGATGGAACTCTGGCACATCTTAGTCATACTAAATAAAGCCAGCTGCCACCCACAGGAGTGTCAAATACACATCTTTCTCAATGTCTCCTAAAGACCATAACTACCATGGTAATTGAATTCTATAACTGTTAATCCCAGTACAGTAATTCTAGATGAATTTAACTTCCTGTCCATTAACTGGAATGCTTATAAAACAAATAATAAATATGTTCAGTCATTCCTCATTTTTGTTAGTAACAACTTCTTAAGTCATGCAGTCTATTCACACTACAGGTGGCAACATACTTAACATTGTCCTTACAAATATTGCTTCTGTCTGCACTCCTGTTTGACATCATTCCCTCTGTGATCAAACTGGCCACTTAACTGTCAAGTTTTCCCTCAAAACTAGTACCATCTTACCTAGTATCTCTACTATATTTATAGATTTCACCAAAGCCTACCTAATATCTAAACTAGTACCGTCTTACAAAGTAACTCTATTGTATTCATAGATTACACAAAAACTTACCTAATATCTAAATTAGTAGTATCCTACCCAGTAATGCTATCATTTATCGTATTCATAGATTACAGCAAAGCCTACCTAATGTCTAAGCTAGTGCCATCCTACCTAGTAACTATGCCATATTCATAGATTACACTAAAGCTTACCTAATATCTAAATTAGTAGCATCCTACCCAGTAACTCTACCATATTCATGGATTACAGCAAAGCCTAACTATGATCTCTGTCTGAGGGCCTGAAGAAATTTTAAAGCACCCCACCCTATGCTGACCCAATCACTAAGGCTGCTATATATACATCTGACTTCTACACTCATCTAAACCAGTATATAGAGAACTGTTACCCATTCAACAGAAGTATAATATAAATTCAAATGTAAAATTCTATGGTAAAACTCCTAAATAAACAAACTCTATATTAATTAAAAGAAATGCACTTCTTTCATGTAAAAATCTATACCTCTCATAATTAGAATGTGTTTAGGCAGGCAATATAGAACTTAAGCATGCTGTTAGGAAAACTAAGGAAAGGTATTAACTGCAAGTGTCCACCTTCTACAAGATAACCATAAGGTATTTTTTAAGAATATCAGGAGTACTAAAAGTAACACTCAAATCTACGCTGAGCTCTAATGAAGTGACACTGCATTTTCTGAACCCCAAACCATAACCAGCATCCTACTGATAAATTCAGGTCCATGTCACCCTTCCACACTCACTCCCATGTACCCTTCCTTGAATCACTACAAATCCCTTTTTATCAATATCATGATGGAGCAGATCCTAGAAGCTCTATCCAAGATCAAATACAATAGCTGCAAGGGTCACAGACTATAAATCAGGCTGTCTGCTAGTTCATACAGAGTATAACGTAGACCTCTCATGGGATACATATGTGATCAGTTGAGAATAGCCATCATGGTGTCACTTCACAAGGCTGGCTCAACCACAGACCTTGGGAAAAATAATCCTATCAGCCTCACAAGCCTCATCTGTAAAGTCATGGAACCTCATAAACAACAAACTTGGTGACCCACAAATCAGATTGGCTTTAAAAAAGGTTGATACTCTGTCCCTAATGTGTTTGATTTCTTTGAAAATACAATGGATGCTATTGATAAAGGGCATTCTGTCCATACTGCCTATATGGGGCCTTGCTAAAGCTTTTGATACAGTCCCCTATGCTAGCACTATTTAGAAACTTACTAGTGTAAATATGAACTCATAACCCACTGAGTTGCAAATTGGCTCTCTGACTGAACACATAAGTGGTAAGAGTTGATAGTACCTTCTCTTTCAAAAGATACATCACAAGTGGCCCTCTCTTCTTTGGTCTCTACTCCCACAGTGTGAAAGCAGATGCTCTAGGCCTTTGGCAAACCAAGTTTGCTGATGTCTGTAAACTGGATGCTGTTACCCACTAGGAGCTTGCCGAAACTAACAACTGGCCTACTGACCTTGACCTTAAGCTTAAAGCCAAAGATGTAGTGCAGTTGCCATTGGGAAATGTCTGTTTTACTGAATAACACATAAACAAGACCCTGCTTAAGACTGACACTCTTTAAAGATGTACATACCTTTGTCAGTCATGAACTATCCTTTAATTGTGGCTTATCAGTTATTAAAGGTACGTCCTCCAGGTTCAGCATTGCCATATCCTACTCTGCTCTATTCATCCCAAATCAGGGAAGTTATAGAATACAATACAGTGTTTGTAATGCATTTTTCCAAATACTTTGTCCAACTTGAAAGACCATAAGATTTTGTAACTAAAAAAGTCAAAGGATTTAGTTGCCCCAGCTAACCAGACATATTTTTTTTATTTATTTAACCTAATGAGAGTGGGGTAGGTGGGCTGATATTTGAACCCTTTTCAGCCACATCTCTGGCTGGCAAAGTACAGTATTCAATTAAGTCATTCAAACATTATCAGAAATGTTTTACATACAGCAGTGGTGGCTGGTGACTTCAAATCAAAGGGGGGCTGCAGGAGATAGCCGAATGGGTGGGGTCAATGGGAAGGGGGTGCAGACAACTAGAAAGGGGAGGAGCTATGCTCAAAACCACAAAAACTAAACTTTAATTAAATATGCTGCCCTGGGTGCCAAACCCTCATTATGAGAGTCCAATCAAGACAAATGAAGTATAAAAGAATAAAAATATTTCAATGCATTGGCAGCTTGACAGCTTACTTAATATCTAGATGGAAACAAAAAGGTTGAGAGGCATGAAAAAATAAGTTACTTTTTAAATACATTACTGGAATGCCAGTCAAAATCAAGTATAAGAAAAACAAGCAGCACTCAACTCAAACCGCTTCTCCTTGCACTGCAGTTATTATTCAGCTTTATTAAAGTACCAAGTAACATGCTGAAAGTAGCAATCTCTGCGATGCCCCCACTTGTAAAAATGTTTCTTATCCAAAAAAAGACCTGCTGCCTGACAACTATCTACTTGTTTCATGAGGAAAACATGATCAAAGAAAAAATGAAAAGCAAACAAGTTCAAGATACATTGCTTAAAGGATTACTGTACAGGTTATGGACCACACATGAATGGCATTCTGTTTAGTTTACGGGTAAAGCCCTCAGAGATCACTGGAAGTCTCCAACAAGTGTAATGAGCTTCTTAAAATAATGTAATCCTGTCCTTTATTACAAATACTGTCATATGCATTTCAATACCCAACGCGTATACATTATCTAGTTAAGTATTCTCTGCATGGCAACAACAGAAAGGCTTCAATGTTGGCAGGCTTATTAAAGCTTACTTGCATGTTATGATCTCAGACAAGCTTACCTGATGGTCATTAAAGCATTGCTACTTAAAACACAGAGCAACAGGCCCTTTGAGTAATAAGCATAAATCAACAGTACAAAAATATGACAGAAACCAGACCATTCTGCAAAATCAAGAACAGATGAAAAGCCACTGTAGTACTTGTGTCTACCTTGGATGGGGGGATACCCTGCACATTTATACCCTGCATATTTACACTGCATAACTGCTCCTTGCCTTGCTTGGACACATCCAGAGTCACTACATGGGGGAGTGGGGTGCAACAAGTATGTCAAATTTGAAATGTCTCTGGCTGACTGTGATGGCCCTGACACATTTGTCATACCTCTCACCCTCAGAGCAAAGCCATACATAGAAGTGGGACAAAGGCCCAAAAATAAGGACAATTTTTAAATATTGCTCTTATAAACTTAGAAAGGTAATAGAATAGCAGGTCTTGCATTAGTATGAATTTTCTGAAGGGTATAAAATCTGAAACTCAAATGTCTCATTATTTTCTAACTTCAGTCTTTAATGATTTACCACTAATTTGCCAAAAAAACAATTTTATGAAAAATGGACCAAAAATGTGATGCAAAAATATAAAATAGCCACACAATACAGCTGGGAACCTGTCAAAGAAGGGACACTTTTTTAATAACAGTACTGCTAACTTGAGCAGCTGACAAAATAAAAGAATCTCCATGCATTTCTGAAATAAAAGTAATCTATAACTCTGATTATTACAGTTATTTCTTAATTGTAAACGCTCCATGTTTTCTTCCAAAATTGCTATTTTGCGGAGGGATTATTAGGGGAAGAGCAACATTTTGAGCCAAATCCGGGGACAGTTGAGAGGTTTGGCTATGCCTAATTCTATAAAGCAATTTATTTGCATGTACCGCTCAACCTGTTAATGCAATAAATCTGGACAAGGCCAAATATATTGGGGGAACATATAGACAGTACTAAAAATTGCTCTTGTATAAACTGAGACAGTTGATAGAACAGGCCTTACTTTAGCATGCATTTTTCTGAAGGTTATGAAGTCTGAAACAGTGTGTCATTATTTAGTGACTTAATTCCTAAATGAGAAAACCACAAATATTATGAGGAACAAACCAAAAATAAGAAGCAAAAATCTATTCATTCTGTGAAAATCTGGACAGTTGGGAGGTATAGTTCAGCTGGGGCTGTCTTTGAGTTTGCTGCCCTTCCCCCTCACAAAATTATGGTTGAATGGAACCCTCCCCCCTGCAGCCATTCCAATGATCCATTACTTGGCTATTTCACTCCATTTACCATAAACACTAATGTGCATACTGCTTTACTTCTATGATGATTTGGATTTCATTTGAAAGTTTTATTTTGCATTTTACAGCACAAACACTAAGACATCTGCTAAACAAAGCAATGCAGTCTCACAATGAAAACAGGCTTAGCATTAAAAACTTCTCTGCCCTTGAAGCTCACATTCAATGAAACAGCATTGAAACCCACATTCAAAGAAAATACATTTTGCCAGTGGCAGATAAAGATTAACTTTGGGCTGTTTTCAAATCATAGGCCCCTTGCACATGAAACATACATGTGATGTGCTCTTTGATACACCTTTCTGATTCTACTAAATTATATTCCTTGTACAATACAGTACGGTTGTTAGATGGCATTTTAAATTTATTGTTTTGAACATTTTTCCAGTACACAATGAAACAAAATGCATGCACCAATGACAAAACTACCCAATTCAGAACATTTCCATCATAAAAGTCTACTCAACCTTCTACAGTCCACCAGTATCAGTAAATATGCACAATCTCTAAAGTAGTAAAAGTCATCTAAATAATTCCACATTAAAGAAATCTGTAACAATGAAGTGGTTGCTGCTAGCAAACAACTTTATATGTCACTGTTTATTCATCTACAAATAAAGTATCTGTTGCCCTTGAGGAATAAATTGCCTGTGTTGCATGCATCAAAAAAAAAAAAAGATAAGCTAGTAATATAGCAATAGGGACTGTACGGCAAACTGATAACAGGTTCAGGTTCATAGTTACTACTCTATGTATCTTTGCCAAAAAGGACTGCAGCATCCACCCACTTTACAACACAGTACAGTATCAGCATTGTATCTAGCTACTGTGAGAGTAGAACCCACAGCCTTCTGCATCAAAAGCAAGTACACTACCTGTTGTGCTATTAATGCAAGCAGACTTAGAATAAGCAGCACTAAAGTTTTTTTCCCCTGCAGCTCTCAGCTCCTTGTAAAAATCTACTCGACACGCAGTTGTATCTCTGAACGTTGCAGCACAAGAAATCTGGAAAAAGCCGAAATTTATTGGGGGGGGGGACAAAAGCCCAAAAACCAGGGACACATTTTAAACATTGCTTGTATAATGTTGGAAAGTTGCTAGAATAAAATGCTGTGTTACCACCATACATTTCACTGCCATGTCTTTAACCCAGGGGACCCTGTGCAAAACAGTCAGAGAAACATACCACTATGCCAAATCAGCTGTTTTGTAAAAGAGAGGAAGACAAACTTAAATGGCTACCAATTAGTGAATTCAGTTCTCAGCATAGCTGTCAACCTCTTGGCACAAAACACCTGAACAAAGCCAATAATGGGGGGAATACAGCCACCAAACATATTCAGTGAATTCAGTTCTCACTGTAGCTCTCAACCTCTTAGCAAAAAACATGTGGACAAAGCCAGTAATGGGGGGGGGGGAAACAGCCCCCAAACATTCAATGAATGGAGTTCTCACCATAGATAACTCTCATCCTTAGCACTAAATACCTGGACAAAGCCAATAGCTGTCAACTACTTGGCACAAAACACCTGAACAAAGCCAATAATGGGGGGGAATACAGCCCCCAAACATATTCAGTGAATTCAGTTCTCACTATAGCTCTCAACCTCTTAGAAAAAAACATGTGGACAAAGCCAGTAATGGGGGGGCGGGGATACAGCCCCCAAACATTCAATGAATACAGTTCCCACCATAGATAACTCTCAACCTTAGCACAAAATATCTGGACAAAGGCAATAATGGGGGAATACAGTCCCAAAAATAGGGACACATTTCAAATATCCATGTTATAAACTTAGACAACTGCTAGAACAATTTCACACAGAAGGCACCCCAGCCAAGAATCAAACCAGAGAACCTGTAGCTGTTAGGCAGCAATGCTACCAGTGTACCACTACACTACAGACTTTGCAAGGAAAAATGTAAATACAGAAACCGCAGATTTTATGAGGAACAGAACAAATATGAGGCAAAAATCTGCAAATTGTTTTTAGAAATGGTGGTGGAGAAGGAATTCAGGTCCTTGACACCTGCATCCAAGGTACAGGGTTCAAGCCTGAGTATCTCTGTCCACCACCATTTGCTCTCTCTAGCCACCAGTATATAGTAACTGGGGCATTACACACACACACACACACACACACACACACACACACACACACACACACACACACACACACACACTCCAGTGACCACCTACCTCCTGAATGTCTCAATGAACAAAGCAATTTAGCGACCACCTACCTCCTGAATGAATCCAGCCAGTGACCAAACCCACCCGCGAAACAGAGCAATCCAGCCCGTGCAATATGTCCCCTGAGAGCAGCTCACCTCTCTCAGTCCTCATTGGGTCTTCCAGCTCACCTCTCTCCTCATTGGATCTGCCTGCAGCCGAAGCAGTCCGGACCTCCTCTTCTGTGCGGTCATCACTGCACTGATTCCTGGGTGCACTTGCAGCAATGATTGCTGGGTACCTGTGTTTCTTTATCCGGACTGCTGATAAAGGCAGTCTGAAACCTTCAAATGCCTCTGTGCATGCGCAGAGGAGTCGGGACTCGTGCTTTTTTTTTTCAGTTTTGTTTTTTAGTTTTAAGGATTCTTTTTTTGTGTTTTTGTAGGTGGGAGGGCTGCAGTCTGGCAGTCCGACAGCACGAGCCGCCTCTGACATACAGTACAACAGCAGAAGCAAATCAATGCAAATAATTTAAAAATGTATATCCACACAAGGTAGCATGAGGAACATTATTAAACATAGCAATATAAAATTTAGCAACATTAAACACAGTACTATAAAACACAACACATACTAGTTATGGTATAGGACATTTTCTTGAGTCTAAGCATGCTGGTTTCAGAATGGGATAGATAGATACAGTACTGATTTTACTATTAGCACTTTGAGCTAATATATGGAATGATTCAGGCTACCAAGCTGTGTTTTCATTGTTGCTGGGTAGTATGTTAGCAGTAGTGAGTTGTTAAATGCAATGTTTTGTGTCTGTATATATGTGTGTGTGTGTGTGTGTGTGTGTGTGTGTTTGTTTCTAGTAAAGAGTCAGGATGTTGACATGAGGTATCCCATTATTGTGTGCCAGATGTTAATGTTAAGTATGTGATATGTAAATTATTTATATTGGTGTAAATAGGTTATATACACATTTAAGTTATTTAATTTGAATAATGGAAACAGATGCACCAGTTTCAGTGTTCTAACTGTGTAGTTATAAGCTTGTTCTGGTTCTTAGATTTTGTGTATTTTTAACTTGGTGAGTCTGGGCTTTAAAATTAGCCATTGTTTGTCTATTTAGTAGTTACACCTGTAGGTAGTATTTTAGGAATGTTAATAGTTTTAGTCAGAGTTGTTTATAATCTATTGGTCTGTGAATGTTTGCAAGTAGATCGTTTCAGATTGCAGGAATAACTATGGAGAAACTTTTTTCTACTGTAGCTTTGATGAAGGGAAGACTTTGGAAAGCTAGTGTTTCATCATTTCTGAGGTCTTAATAAATATGGGAGAGTTTTTAATTTTGATTTATTTGTGAGAATTTGGCATTAATTGTTGTACTTACATTTGTGTCTAGAGTTAGAGCGAAGTAAAATTGCTCTAGCTGTAATAGGAAGCCAGTCATCTTTAGTCAGGGTTGTACAATGATCTTCAGATCTAGGTGTGAGGTTAATATAACAGCACCTATTATTAACTGAGGTTCAGATGTGTGTGCTTGAGGAAGAATGAAGAGTTATGATGGGTTGGACATATTCTAGTTAGTGTATATGCACATTTTTGCAAAGACAAATCTGCCCTGAGGTGTAAGGTAGTTTGGGACTGAGGAAGAGGCTCTTGAGTGAAAACTGACTTTGAGAATATGTCCTATGCATAGTTTGAATTTTAGAGTCAGATCTAGAATAATTGCTGCATATTTATAGCTTTGTCTTTCTTTTATTTTTATCTACAGCTTTGATTGCTCAAATTAACATAACTGCTGTACATTTTCCACCACCTTCCACAATCAGTCTGGCTGAATACACTAAAAAAATAAATAAAAATAAACCAAGTGTAAACAGTTGAAAACTCTATTGACTGGTACCAGAAATAAGCGCTTTCATTTGAACCTTAAAGACTTCATCAGATTCCTGTTGAAAATCCATTCATCCAAACTGAAATAAATAAAATGTCACATGACCATCCACATTAAACTTTAAAAGCATATACACCTGAAAAATGTTCATGCACAAAATACATATAAGACTTCTTTGTAACTTGAATGAAACCTCTTCTGCAGAATATTTCTACTACAAAAAATAAATATTATTTCTTCACTTTTAACCTCTGTTGTTTTAAGACACATTTAAAATTCAAATGGTAATTTAGTCCATGATCTACAGTAGCATACTTTAAAAACAGATATTACAACATAGTAAACTTTAGCTCTTCATTTTAGGGGTTTTCAACCTTGACTAGAATGGTCCAATTTTGAGTCACCTAACAAGATTTCCTACAAGATACAATGTCACTCAAAGTGTAACAAATAAAACTAGACTTACTCCAACTTCAAGAATATCATGTCTTCTAGATGCTATTGTCAGTCATATTCTTGGAATGATTAAACAGTCAGATACTCTTTGAGATGCATTGGGTAGTGACAATCACATTCTTTTCTCTTGTTCCTTGAAAGTCTCTTCCTTTCTCTCAGGAATTTTGTCAACTCACTCTATCCTCACTTGCTGCAGAATTAAATGTCATAGACCAGTCCATAATGTTAATTGTTCAGATCCTGCAGTTGCACTCTTCAACTTTTATAATCTTCTCTTTTCTATGAAGGACAAACTGTTTCCTCACAGTCACAGAACACTGACGGTGTCTAAACTTTTGCATTTAACTTCTGATATAAAAGGGCTTACCATAAGAAGGAATATGGCATGGATTGTTTGGAAAGATGTTCAAAATATTGATTAGTTACAAAATTATCAGGACTTGAAATGTTCTACAGTGCTAAAAACTATTGCAGTTAACTTTGCATACTACACAAACCTACAAACACAGCCTCTCTGAAACCCTTGGAAGTTTTAGAGCATTATTATGGTAATATATATAAACAAGAATTTTCCTAAGACAGCCTCCTGTAATAATTTGAATCAGCATTCTATGAACAACATTAAAGCTATGTCTATGCCAGCACCACTAATCAAATCCACATTTTATAACCATCAATCAGTAAAGCTTTCAACCCTTGCTCATAAATTAGTTGAATATTCCTCATTTCAGAGCCATTAGAGAAGACAGTTTTGAAATACCTACAAAATGTTGAATGTTGACTATAAATGTAAACCAAAATTTAATTTATTACTCAATAACCTAATACATTAGGATGTACAATTTTTTTTGTAATCCCTTCATCTATATTCATATTACTACAAAAAACTCCTTATAGTTTCAAGCATTTTCTCGCTGTCCTTCTTACTAAATTCTCTCTACTAACTGTAGCCACCAACTATAGGCCTATAGCAACTGTCTGACCTTTATCAAAAATTCTTGAGAAAAGTATTTATGAAAACACCCTGAATATAGCCGAAAGACCTTTTGATTGATAAACAAAATGGTTTCCAACCACTATTTAATATGTCAGCGGATATTTTCCAACTTACCAACCACCTTTTGGATAACAGGAGAAAAGAACAAATAACTAGAGAAGTCATCCTTTATTTAAAAAGAGCACTTGGAACCGATGATCATGGTTTATTATCAGATACATTAGCTGACTATATTTTTTTCTAAAAAAGTTGTACATGGGTTTCAGGATACCTGACTGATAGAATATCTACAGTCATTACTAACAATTTATTGACATTGTCAGGTTTCCTTTCTAAAGTCGTTCTCCAGGATTCAGTTCTAGATCCCTTGCTGCTCTCTTTTATCAACAACTTTCCATAGGAAATCCTTCATTTCAGCTACATTGCCCTCAACAAAGCTGACAGACCCTTTTGATCTCTAGCCATCAACCTACAAAAGGACTTTTCAAATCTATGGAATTAGTTCTGTGAGAAAAAAATGACTATTCAGTCAAAACAGTTACAGTAATCCTTTTCAGTATCACCAGCAAAATAGGAATAGTACAACCTCTAGATCCTAATGGTACTTCACTGTCTTTTACAATACAGCAAAAGTATATAGTGACTATCAGATAGGGACCTAAATCAGCTTAAGGTTACCTACAAAATTTCTACAGAGGCTTGTAAGGCTATTGCAGTCAATGTATTAGTACCCAAGCTTGAGTACCTGTTGCCAGTTATTGCCCCTGTTTCCAAGCACAATATATTAGTCATGCAGTCTGCAAAAAATAAAATAATTACACTCATCCCTCTGACCAGTAATAAGGACCATCATTGTTTTAACATTCAAAATGGAAAAAAAAATAATAATAATAATGGTTACCTGTTACAGCTAGAACCATATTCTTCTAAATTCGTGACTTTCAAAATGATTAATGAAAACTGTTGGCCCTGATAAATAAAAGCTGACTATATAAGCCTTTATCAATTTTATTACAAGTAAAAACAGTATCTGGCTTCTTAGGTCACAGTTCTTTTTTTCTATTGGTGAAAAATCATTCAGTAAGTGATCCCAAGCTTTTTGAAATTCTTTACTTTCTGACACAAACTTGTCTGATAACCTTTCATTGTTCAGGGGAAAAGTGAAGTCTTGACTAATGAAAGAATGTCAATGCTCATGCTTCACAGACAGTGGATAACTCACATGCCAATCTTTTTGTTATTTGCCCAAACTGTAGTTAGAACATCTGGCATACTAGACTGTCCACCGCCCCCCCATAATAAGTAAATAAGTAAATACATGTAAAATAAAAAGGGTCTTTTCAAATAAGCTGAGAACTAAATAAAGGGTATCAAGCAGCTTGCTACAGATATCACACAATAAACCCTACAGCTTTGACAACACCTGCAGTAACAGCATTCATTATTCATTTATGAAACCCCAATATCTTTGCAGCTTCATAAGCCAGTGTTGAACTGCACCCCATGACATCAGCACAAGCTAACCTTACCCCTAACAGCTTGCACCTGAGGCAGCCACCCCTTCACAGCTCTCTGTTTGCCCATCTCATAACATTTCTGAGTTGTAATCCATATGTTTGATGTTTTAAATGTATAACTACCCTTTCAAACAGACTGTGTTTACATACTAATTGTACATTTGATTATTTGTTCTTGCTAAATGTTGTAAACAACGCAGCTCTTAAAACCTTGTCTAGTAATGCTTGTAGTTATACTGTTGTTAACTGTAACTGTGGTTGCCTTATGCCCAAGGTCATGGCTGAAAGTCGGCTTACTCACTGTACAAACAGGAAATAAATAAATTATACAAATAAGCAAATAAAGGTTTATTTTTGTTTAGATTTTGATGTGTCATGAAAAGCACTGAGACAGTTTTTGAGAGGTTAATGTGAAGAACATTTTCTCTAAATCTGTACAGGAATTTGAGAAATCCTTTTTGTAAGTCA
Organism: Protopterus annectens; assembly: GCF_019279795.1. Lineage (NCBI taxonomy): Eukaryota > Metazoa > Chordata > Ceratodontiformes > Protopteridae > Protopterus > Protopterus annectens. The sequence continues at coordinate 1,397,554,109 of NC_056732.1, read as the reverse complement.
GAATGTAGTGTAGTTATGAGTTAGGAAAGATTATATTGTTGGCATACAGGGTCATGTTTATGAGAGAGATAGTGGTTGGTTTGTCATTAATAGAGATTCCACAAATAAAGACTGAGAAAAAAAATGTGCTGAGTACTGATACCTTGAGGACTCCTGATTTAAATGTGCTTTTTCAATTTATCTCTACCTTGCCTTCTGGCTATGAAAATTCCTGTTCTACTAGATCTCTTCCACATCAGAAATACTATTAATTCTAAAAATGTTCACTACAAATACTTCAGCCTTCATTGCAACATAAATAGGACCTCTTTTAAAAGATAGCTTCTTATAAAAAAAATCCCCTGCCTATGGGCAGGGTTGGCAAAATGGTTAAGGTCTTTACTTCACACATACAAGATACAGAGTTTGATTCTGACCTCTGATTCTTGGCTAAGCTTGCAATAGTCTGCAGACTGATAGCCTAGTATTTACCTATAAACCTAAGATGCCATTGCATGTCAAACAATATAACACTTTGGCATCCTTCATATTCTGATTTGACAATTGAATTGATACCCATGCATTTACTCCTGTCTAAGCAGCATCACCCTTATCAATCAAGGTGGCAAATCCATCCACTGAACTCTCTGGATAGCTAAGCTCTCGATGGTCACCTGACCTCCTTCCCAGCAAAACTCTATAAACCTATGAGCTACGTGAGACAGTATAGATTACTATGACACAAGTCTGGATTTGAATTGTGTCACTTCTTATCTTCATACTGCCTGAAACTAAGAAAGTTAAGTTCCTTGTGCTTCTTCATGTTCTATAAAGTCAAAGACCCTACCAAAAATGATGAAATTTTAAACACATACATGCACATACATGCATATGGTTTACTATTAAAAAAATCAGCGTAGCAGTGCACGCCTGTGAAATATTCAAACTAAAGATGTTTGAATAGTTCATATGTGTGCTAGCCACGTAATCAAATGGAATATTTGCGAATGGTCTGTGCATTCGCAAATATAGCATTCGATTATGTACAGGGATTGCAGTACAATGTGGTAAGGGAAATACATCCCTTTCCTCACTGTAGTGCGATCTCGGAGTTGGAATATATAGTTGGGGTGTGGGAGGCTGGGTGCAGGGGGGCTTGCCCACCTGCATAAATGGGATGTTAGGTTTCCTAGTTAGGGAGTTATGGGCAGGGTGGGATTGCTGTTATGTGCCGAAAATGTCGAGTTTGACATTTTCGGCATTAACAACTGTTTTTCGACATTAGGGCCATTAGGTATTGTGTACTTTCGGCGAAACACTTCGCTCATAAGTACCATTTTTGTTTTCACTTTCGAGATTTTAATAGTAACCCCATGCGCATATATATATATATATATATATATATATATATATATATATATATATATATATATATATATTTGTATACAACACAATCAAGCATTGATCCAACTGGAATGGAGTGTACATGTAGGAATGGAGTGTACATGTAACAATACACACTAGCATGAAAAAACACAACACCTATGTGTCAGATAAGACAATTATTTAATGTAATGGCAATTCCCACAAACAGCAAACCAGGTTTCTGTGTGTGTATGTGTGTGTGTGTGTGTGTGTTTATGTATATAAGAAAGATATTCTGTTAATGGGAAAAGAAATAGTAATGAATGAGGCCACATTGTAATTGATCTACATGGAAAGGCTAAAAAGTTTTATTATTTTACAAAAAGCAAGATTTTAAAAGACTGCAATTCAATTTTAAAATATTTTTGCTTACTTACAGGTCAGGAAGTTACACCTATGTGATTCCTGTCAGCATGTTCACACCCCTTGATGTTCAGATAACCCTGGAGATCAAGTAAGTTTTTTTTCCTGCAGGTACCATGTTAAAAATAGGCCATGTCTGGCTTTGGCACACGTTATCTGATGCCAACTTCAAGTCTCAGCTTTAAGGTGATCACACTCAGTGCTTCCTGTACATGCCACGGGTGCTTTGCTTTTACTTGTCATAGAGAATATACATGGACAAAGACATTAGAATAGACAGTATAAAAGGATCATTTAAGCCACTGCAGGCTGTTCTTTTCAAGGACTGATGTCTGGCCCTGGCATTTTGTAATAACAACATGAAAAACATGTTTCTTTCAAGTACATTTAATACTGTTTGTCAGACAATCTGGAAGACAAGTTTTAAAACAGTTAAATATTTGCTAAAGTTTAACTGGGTTGCTCTGGATTATTTTACAGTACATCCTATCCACTGACAGTTCTTCTGTGTGGAGTGTCCAGAGGCAGTCCTTGTACAAGTAACTCATCTTTAAACCAAAGTACTGGTACCAAATTACATCAGGTAGGACAACAATTTATTTTGCATCTTTGATAGCCAGACATACAGAAAGGATTGTGAAACTGCAGTAATTATTTTCTTTTTCAGTCTCTGTATATCTGTACCCATTAATAATGTTAGCATGCATTTATGGGTCTACTTCATATACCCTAAATTTCATTTGACTGAAATTCATTTGACTGAGACCATAATACCGAAATTTCAAAATACAAAACTCACAAGACTGAAACCTTACAATGCTAAATTTCAACATACTAAATTGTACACTATAGACATGCACACTTATAACACCAATGACTAACTCTTTCCAGAACGTAAAAACTACTTACATACCCTTGTAACAGAAACCGGATGATTTGCGGCCCCCTAACTATATATATATACTATAGTGCGTCTACAGTGGGGTAAAGGGCATACACCTTTCACTTACCTTACAGTAGTCTACACGCTGCCACCACTATGTTGAAATTTAGCATTGTAAGGTTTCAGTATTATGAGTTTCAGTCAAGTGAGTTTTCAGTATTTTGAAATTTCGGTATTATGGTCTCGGTCAAATGAATTTCAGTAAAATGAAATTTAAGTCATATGAAGTACACCCACTTTTATTGCCTAAATCTGAGCATTTTAAAATAAATTGGTTTATTTTGAAAAAAAAATCCAAGAATGCAGAATGGAAAGAGAAGATGGCACCTTGCATCAAATTTTTGGGGGTTATACAAGATATACTCGTGTATGATTTCTTATTGTAGCTTTAAAAACAGTAATTATTGTTTATTAAGTGCAGTTTTAAAGCAAAAACCTTTGAATGTCCTGTACCTCAGTACTACGACTTTGTAACTGCAATAATTCTTTTACTAGTCTCAAAAAAAACTTTTATATCAGGTGCATGTGCTTCTATAATTGAAAGGTGCAATTTTTTCTAATTGGTCAAGAAGTTCCTTGTAACTATCTCATTGACAATGCAACCCTGAAATCTGATTCAGTAGTGAGGGACCTAGGAACTTATGTAAGCGACAAACTGTCCTTTGATCACCACGTAATACATTATTGTAAGAAAGTCCTTTTTTATTGCACAACTTATTACTAAGGGTATGGCGAGCAGATCCAGGGATGTGATAATTTCACTGTATTCTGCACTCATCAGGCTGATCATTGTGTTTAGTATGCTCTACTGTATGTACCTGACCAAGCATCTGACAACTTGAATGCCCAAAATGCTTTCTAACTAAGAATGTCAAGGTCCTAAATCATAAAAACTATACAGACTGTCTGAAAGCTTTATCCCTGTTCTCAGTCATACAGGCTACTGAAAGGCAATCTCTGCCTCAAGTACAGATCCTCAACAGATCCTACCCTGTCAGACCTACTACGCATTTACAAATCCAATGGGGGCATAAACTCCTGCTCAAGAGATCTAAATGTTTTTTGTAACATAAATAAAATATGGGAGAGATAGATATGTATCATAGAAAATACCAATTTTTGGAATTGCCTTTTTCTCCACATAAAACAAAGTACTTCTATTACACTGTTCAAACATAATCTGGAGAAATAGCTGGGTAACCATGAATTTACCCCAGTTTAGTACCCCTGTCCCTCGAAGAGTAGGATAACATGTAAACATTCTTGGTTATTCATACTTAAAATATAAGGGCTAATAACTTCATGGTAATTTATACCTAGACTTCTAAAGATTCTCATGGATCAATAGCCTAGTAAGTACCTATGAACCTGTGAACCTACAGTGCATTGCAATAGAAGGTTTTAGCCCTGTGACGTAATCTAGAGAAGAATGTCTTATAAATGGATCCAAAATACTGAAATATCATTGAAAATTATTTCCCACATTTTTGGATAAGTTAAATATCAACATATTGGCAAATATGAATTACCTAATAAAATTACACAAATGCAAGAATAAATAGTAATTAGGGTTTACCAGTGGGGCTGTGCCCCAGCATCCCTGAAGTAAAGACTGTGCCCCCCACTCCCCTACTCTTCCACTAACTGAATCTGTTAAGTACAAGGTGACAGTGCCTCAGAATACAGGTAACAGCTGGACTTGTCAGTAAGTACAATTATTTACCTGGCTCTGAAGTAGATTAGCCTCAGCTTATATTCAACAGGTTATTGAGATGTGGAGGTGACTCCCACATGTTGGGAGGATGCAGAGAGAGTGAAATCGCCATGTTGAAGTCAGTGTGGTACTAACATAGTATGAATAGGAGCAAATCTGTCAGTAAACTGTTACATTTCTGATAGATGCTGAAAAATCTTTAGAGCACTGACCATTTCCTGAAGAAAGTGTTTTTCCCTAAAATTCTATGTAGAAAATGTAATCAGATACTGCATTTAACCTATATGCCATATGCATTTATCTTATCTGAGCTAAGTCCTGAGCCATTAGTCATTCAGTGTTGTACTGTCAATGCAGCGACTATGTTCCTGACAAAGATAAAAAAAATACCCTGACATTCAAGGTTTATAACACCTGGCTGTCATAATTAGGTGTCAATGGACTTTATTTAGATTCTATAACTCTTCCACCCAACACAATTTTCTAAATACGAGGCAAATGGGAATGGGCCTTAAATCCCACACTGCTGATACCAAATTATGTCAAATGTTGTAGTTTCAGTCTCTTGGATGCTTCAATCTAAATCTCCGTGCATCTCATCTCCTTCTTTAGTCCATGCTGATGTTTTCTCTTCTTCTCTGTAGCATCATGCCATCTCATTCTGTTGGTTGCTTTAATCTCAGTGCATCTCACCTCCAGATATAATATCTTTATTCAATCTGCATTTCAAGATCATCTGGGGACACACCTGCAGCCATTGCCATGCTAACTCTGTGTCCAGGGGACTAAACACTGAATGCATACAATGTGTCAGTTAAGTTATTTTTGCTTAAACCGGCATGTGGGTCTCCTTTTGATTTATACTATGATCAAATGTACCATTGACATCTTGGAGTATTCCACAGTGCCCATCTTACCAATGTCCTAATTACTATGACTAAAAAAATAAAGTAACCACTGCACAACATATACAGCTGTGTGGTTTACTTTGTGATTCAAGGTTTTGCACAGTTTTTCATGACAAGATTGTGTTGCAGGCTATAAAAGTTCATTTTATACACTGCTGCAAACCAAGTATGTCATGAACAGGTATGGAATGAATTCCACTGCTGCCATGAAATATGTGAGGAGCACAGTTATGGGCCATAAATCTTGCCCTCCTGCCATCACATTGTGCCAGGAGGAAGGGTTATAAAACCTAAATAAACTCCGCCAGCACCTAATTATGAGGGCCAGTTGTTATAAACCTTGAATCTCGCATCACTGCCACCAAATATGTATACTGAAAGGTGTGTTGCTTTAATAGCTTACATCGTGTGCACTTCTGCCTTGGATTATGAACATTTGTTACACACAAGTAAGCTTTACACTGTTATCTATAAAACAAGAATACAATCACTGACTTCCCAGAATTTCATCCACATGAGACTGAGCCCAGTACCTCCTAGTACAAGCTTGCCAGCACTTGAGAGTTAATCAGCACACTATTTTTCATACATGCACTCCCAATGTTTAATAGGAGGGGCTGTTGATATATTTCAGTAACAGTGCTCTCTCTGTAGTTACACTGTGCTGTCAATAATCAGATTATTAATTTGAAATCAAGATCAAAGTTAGTGTCCACAGTTTCTATGAGCAAGCCAACATTAAATTAGAATAAACGTTACCAAGCCATCTGTCTTCATATAGGGTGGATACTAACAGCCCTTAAAACATACTTCAGCTGCAAGCCATTATGAATGAAAAAATTAAAACAAAAAATATTTTAATTTCATTTTATATATATATATATATATATAATTGGATTGCAGCTGCAAAGTGGAAGAAGAAAATATTTCATATGGACAAACTGATGACAGGAAAAAAAAACTATAAAACTGTGTCTGTTACTGTTATCTAATCTCTCGCATTACATGGAGGGCCATGTTTACACTAAAAATAAAAACAGTTAAATAATATCCTTGTTAAGTGCTACTACATGCTTTAATAATGCTTAGAGGATTGCTAAGCATCCTTTATGCACTATTAAAGTCAGGTCTGCACTAAAAACAGACAGTGCTGACCAGTGAACAGCAGTAGCCGGTAGGAGTAGTTTTGTTAGAACTCCTGTTTCTACCTGCTGTCTGCTAAACTAGACAGGGCATTTTGAATTAAATAGCTTCCATTACACAAGGAATACATAAGGATTTCACCCCCCCCCCAACACACACACACACACACACACACACACACACACACACACACAGCTTTAGGTTTCAAAGCCAACACAATGCATCTTGTTTTATTTTTATTTTTAAATCAAATTTTTGACTAATTTCTAGTACATGGAGAAGATATGTCTCCATGCACTACAAATAATTTTGATTGAATCTCTGATTATAAATGTATGTGTATATATATATATATATATATATATATATATATATATACACACACATATATATATATATACATATATATATATATATATATATATATATATATATATATATATATATATATATATATATATAAGCCACAAGGCTCCATATTAGGCCCCTACTGTTTTCCATCTTTATTAATGACTTGTATACACTCATACCAAACGTCAGCTGTATCCAATATGCTGATGATGCCACCCTGATTTGCTCAACTACTTCTCCCACAGACCTGAGGGTCGCTACCCAGTCCACCTTTAATACCATAGAAAATTGGCTCTCTGAACGTAGATTGTTACTAAATCCCAAAAAAACTAAAACGCTGTTATTCTCTCCAACTCATAGGTCTGCCGCCTTCACCTTTACCATAAATGCAAAAGATGGGGCAATAATTTCCCCTGACCCCTCTACAAAATTACTAGGTGTCATTATTGACAATAACCTAAAGTTTGACCTACATGTAAATCAAACAATCAAGAACATCAATAAAAAACTTGGGTCACTGTATAGAATAAAAGCCTTCCTAACCCCTCCAGCTAAGATGGCTATAGCTCACTCTCATCTACTCTCAGCACTTTTATACGTCTCCCCCCCCTTCTCTCCAATTTAAACAAATCTGTACTAAATAGACTGTCAGCCTGTTACAATCATATTGCCAGGTTTGCCACTGGAATGCCTTTTAAAACACACCACTGCATCAATCTAAAACAGCTTGGGTGGCTAGAAATTCCTAGTCTCATCCAATATAACCTGCTGATCATGGCTAACAAAATCCTCTATAACCCAGATAACACACCAGCCCATCAAAATATTATCACCCCCCCACAACAATCCAAGACTGCTTCGATCCTCGAACAAACTTCTAATTCAGACAATTAAAATCAACAATGCCACTGGAGATGCCCTCTTTGCTAATGCTGCAGGCAGAGCCTGGAACTTAGTTCCAGGTGATATTACTTTGCTCTCCTCCCTAGGACAATTTAAAACTAAACTCAAACAACATATGGCATTTAACTGGCTTTGCCACTGCAACAAGCCCGGGTAACTCTCAACATGAATGTGAATAACCCAACTAACTATTTTCGACAGATTTTTTTTCAATTCAAGATTACTCTCAAGCGAAAGTTAAGAAAAGGAAAGCAGCACATCTAATTCAAAACCCTCTACAAACCTGTTTAAAATTTGTTCCTGGGGTACCTAGATTGTTCCTTTCCATGGTGTAGTAGTGCAACTTCTGATGGAAACATAAACATGGCAAAAATAAAATATCCCATACTCTTAGAAGACAACAGTTTTAAATTCTATATTTGTAATAAAATATATAGCTGTTTACATTTTGAAATAACATATATCATCTGACAATTAGTACTTAACCTTTTAGATAAGAGTTTAGTGATGTATGTGTGGAATATAGCACTGATTTAGCTCAATAAGTCCTATTTATCATAACTAGTGAAACATTTAATTAGCTTAAATAATACAAATAAAGTACTTTTGAACATATTTAACATACACATTTGCATTTCTGATAAGAAACCTATAAAACTGTGTGCATTATCATAGTATTCTTTAATAAGGAAACTCACTAGTATAATGTTTTGCGGACTAGGTTTAACCATGTAAAACTTGGCAAATACTATTCCATGTATTCAGTAAGGAGTTCACTGCATACAGCACAGCCAGAACACTAGAACATTCTGCAAGAAATCAGATTACCCTTTAGGATGAGGTTCTGCTGAAAAGAAGATCCTTCTTGAATGTAAACTGATTGAGTTGCTCCATCATTTCTATGAAAACAGAGAGCTGTCACTGTCTTCAACAGTAGAGAGTGAGGAGAATCATGTGACATTTCCATTCTGTTTATAAGAACCTGAATCAGGAGTATCAGAAGCTGTGCATATAGATATGCAAAATGTACATAGACTTTCTCCCCACGCTCTTACCATAACATCCTGGGAGTATCAGAAGCTGTGCGTATACATATGCACAGTGTATATAGACTTTCTCCCCACGCTCTTACCATAACATCCTGATGCATGGTGCATGGTCCAGAACTAGGGGAACTGAGAATTCTGTTTTGATGGCTAAAGGTTTTAATCTGAACTTACATACAAACATTATTTTCCAGAAAACTATAGTTTAAGCTTTCACTAATGATCTGTAAAAACTGTTCAACTCTGGCTCTGCTTTTTCCTGGCAAATTTAATGTACAATAACTAGACATCCCAGGACAATACTAGGTCAAATAGTTGCTTTTCCAGCCTGCAAAACTGATATGACCTTTTATGGCTGGCTTTTTTATATATGCTGACTGCTGTATTATCAGTTTTACCTGTAAGAATCTTGAAAAAGAGAAAACTTGAAGGTTTTGATCATCATTAACACAGCTAACATCTGCAGAGTGATGTGGAGGCCCATTTTAATATGTCAACTGGACTACCAAGGACACCAAAACAATTTCCAAGTCACAGTCAAAGGTACCATTTATCAAAGTACGTTTTAGCGATGGAATCAGAAATGGCTTGCATATACTGCAAGTGATTCAAGTCAACTATCATTAGAACATCTTGATTAAGAAAGGTACCACTAATATGACTGGAAGTTTTAGGTCTAGAGAATTCTGATGCAGATCCAAGAGAATTTCTGAGATGTTCTTGAAATTACATCATGTGAAATCTAGAATTCTGAACCATCATAGGAGGCTGTCATATGGCACAGTAGTGTTAGAGACAATCTAACAGCAGTGAATATAGCAACACAATATGCTGAAACAAGAATGTAATCTTCTCTCTGCTTCTGGAGTCAAAAATATTGTTTCCTGGATTATGGACAATGTAATCCCCAGGAAAAAGTCTTTCCTCTGTCAGGGGAATCAAATATGATTTCTTCCTACTGGCATTAAAGCTAGGGCAATCTAATAGAATTCTAACATTAAAACTGTCCATCAACTAATCACTGCAAAGAACTTGAATTAAAAAGTTGTCCATATAAAGATAAATGTAACTACTGTTTATTTGAATGCTGCCATAGATGCAATTAGGCATTTGAACAACATCATGAGTACAGTTGCCAATCTAAAAAGGGAACTCAAAACTGAAATGCTAGTTACTCACTCTGAATCTGAGCAGTGTCTGTGAGGCGTAACATATGAGAATGGCAGAAATTAGCTATTAACTCTGTTGAGGCTATTCAAACCCAATGAATTAAGACAAGTAGGATACTCAGAAGAGTAGCCATTTTGAAATTTCTGACTTTGAGTCATTTGATTAAGTCAAAGCTATGATATTCATTCTTTGACACATGTGGAATCAGAAGCAGTAGCTTTTCTCCTTGTGAGAAGTAGAACACATTCTTATAATGTTCCTCCTTAACACGTGGAAGATATGATCAGCCCTGCTAACGTGGGACTTGACAAGAATTCTGCCTTGTAGTCTGTCTCCAAAGCACTCATTTCCCAAAGGTCAATGGAAATGTCCAACTTCCTATACAAGTTAAAAGCTGCCCCACCAGCACCAAGACAGCATTTGAGTGCAGAAATGGGCAGACAGAATATGCGACAAAAAGTAAGTTTAACTGCTTCACCTTCATGGTGAGATGCAAGAATTTAGAATAATTGCTTTTTTTGTGTGTGTGTGTTAGGAGTGAAGGACTAAAATAACTTTTCTTCTTCAGGATATTTACCTCCTTTGTAGAAACCTTTATCACTGTGAAGGGGAAGGGAAACAATGGCTATCAGGGTCACAATGCGGAATGTGGGACAAATCAGTAATCTTTTTAGAGGAGAAAGAGAGTGATTGTAATGCTGCTCAGGGAGGTAGTTGACTTTGTAGTGCTGCAGAACTTAAGCTGCGAGCTGGAGAGGTTAGGAGGTTGCAGAAGAGTGGTCACCTTTGGGTAGGGTTCCATGCTCAGTAGTGAAAGTAGGGAAAGTGGCTGAATGAATAATTAGAGAAGAATTGTAATGAGATTGCAAAGGGTATAGGGTACGAGGAAAGGGGAGAAGAGTAGCAGAAGTGTGGAGTTGGTTGCTAATACATAGACTAATAGAAGAAGAAGATAGAGAGATCTTAAGAGTGGTTTTAACATAGTTTTGGATCTAGTGATGGGTAGACTGTACAGTACAGTTTCATAATTGAAGACAGAAGGTGATAAGTACAGAAATGGAGGAGTTTGTTGAATATTTGGTAAAATAGGGAGGGAGGAGGCAATACATATTTTCAAGGGATTAAAATAAGCAGGCAGTTAAAGTGATCAAATTATTGGTTGATGTTTTGATTGCAGGAAAGGTGAAATGGGTGAACATTATGGCTAGATGTAGTTTGGATCATGTGATTGTGGTGTTGACTTGCTATGCAAATGGGCTTTTGTTACCCTAGAGAGAAAGGTTTACCAAATGCATATTAAGATATTCAGGATAGGTGGTTCACTTTTGGAATATGTATAGACAAATAACAGAAGCCTGCAGGAACTAGGCATTCAGAGGAGATAACTAGTATTCAAACTGCTTAAAAGGAGATGAAAGAATAAAATGTGGGACAGCAGCTAAATATGAACAAATGACACTGAAACTGGCTGGAGTTAAGGACAAGTGATGCACAGACAACTCAAGGTTTACCGCAGTACCAGAACAAACCAAAGAAAAGGATTGTGAAAACTTTATGAGAAATTGCCTTAACACATAGACTGGATTTTCTGTTGCTGACATTAAAATAGAATGATAAGGAGAAAGTAGCCAAGGCCTATATTTTTAAACAGGAAACGTATGAGCTAAAAAAATTAATTCTGTATATTTTGTGGAGGAAGGAAACAACCATAAAGGGATTATGTGGATAAGGACTTTTTAGAAAAACAAACAGAAATTATTTACTTCATAAAACCCTGTTTATAAATGAAATTTTGTTTCAGGTGATTGTATCCTGAATTACTTTGAGTTGTCTATCCACTTACATTAAAATCCTACACAGAGATTTGACGGGCAAAAGATAATCTGGAAAAAAGAAAATAAGATTTGGAGACAGGAGGTGGTAATTTCCTGTTTTCTAAAAGAAAATGACGGCTAAAACAAAAAACAGGAAATGTTTTTCAAAAAGCGGAAATACCATAAAAAACAAAGCATCAGAAACATTGAGAGAGGACAGCACTTGAAAAGGATAACTGCTTCTATGAAAATTATGTAATGCATTCAAAATGTGAGCTACATTCTAAATGATACTTTAAAGCAACTAAAACCAGGAAGTACCAGAAAAAACTATTTGATTACTATAAACATAAAAATTACACCTCAAATTTTACTTAAAAACATTATATCTAACTGATTGGGGGGGGTTATACTACATGTTGTCTCATGAAAGGCCCCGTTTTCAAATTGCAAACTGTTTTATGTTGCTTTTAGTAAATAAACTATGACAGTGGAGGAATGAAGGAGAGCAAGAGAGGTAAATGAATGAGAATGAAAGAGGAAACTGCTATATTATTTGATAAAATCCAGTAGGCATTACGTAGTACTGTATACAGTTAGTTCTGCTAATAAATGCACTAGTCAAGAAAGGCATTACAGTTAATGAGTCAAGTATATTGACTGAAAGTAAGCCAGATAGCAAGATTCACAAAAGTAATGCACTGAAAACATCGATGGACATTGTTTAAATGCAAGCAAATATGTGTATAACTAAGGACGTTTGATATAATTAAAATGTAAAAGATGCACACTAGAAGATATCGTAAAAACACCAAAATCAGTAAATGCCAGCAGGAAAATAACCATTGTAGTTTGTTTTTAGGCTGCCTGGTTAATGCAACATTTGTTATTAGGCTTCATTCAGAATGGAATATTCTCTGTCTGCAGATTAACCTGTCCCCAATGCTGCTGGAAGGTAACTTACCTTCCTTGACAAGCTGTGCTTGACTGCAAGAGGATGAAGTTGTTGTATCTGGTAGTTTAGCTTAACCTTATGAAAACAGCTACAGCTTTTGAAATATCTAATGAAAGTTAAAGATGATATGCTAAAATGTAATGGACAATCTGTAGAAATCAGTATGGAAAATAAAGGAATGTAGATAGCCTGGCCATCTATCAGCACAGTGATAGAGGGACAGCTTCAGATGTAAAATGTTGCAGGCATGTAAAATAAACAGACTACTGATTTATAATAACTGTTGTCTAGCCAAAATGAGTAAATCAGGGTTTTATACTGATTAGATAGGACTTTACACTGTTATTTGTGCAGCGCTTCAGGTCTGTTGTATTGAGAAAACATATTGCTAATATGCTGTTTTGTATTTCTGTAGAGTGGGAATTGTGTTTTCTAATTAGAGATTAGGTTCATTTGGGACAATATTTCACAAAACTTTATAAAGTGACTCAAACACCAGTAGGACCAGACTATGACAGACAAGTTAGTAACAGAATGGCATAGAATGTAGGTTAATTCGAATTAAATATATATTTTACTGTGGCACAATTTAAATTATTAGTTTGGAATGTTAATGGGTTAGTATACAGGAAAAGCAAGGTAAGAAAGGACCATATTTACAATAGGAATGTAGAGATAATGTTCAGGAAGATGCCTGAATCATAAATAAATGAATATTTTGTAAGGAAACATGTGAGGGACAGTTTCTTTGCTGGAATAGGAGTGTGAAAGAAAAAAAGAGTATGGGAGTAAACATTGAGGAACACATGAAGGACTGGTATGGAAGATTTATAGTGGTGAGAGATTCTTGGCAGGGTATAAGAATTAAACTGTCTATACGATATATGCCATCAAAAGAAGACCAAATTTAGGGAATGTTATGGGAGAGGTTAGTCTTTTATGAAAGACACATGGTAGTAGTTGGAGATTGGAACACCACAGGAAATAAGATGCTGTCTTTGGAAAGCTAAGATACCACAGGATACAAGCTGAGAGCAGATATTTATAGAAATGTAAGGATGCATTTGGGCTTACCGTTATAATAAAAATAAAACAGAATGAAGCAGAATACAGACATTTTCAGTAAAGAATGGTTCTTTGGCAAAGTTGTATATATCAAATAGATATTGTTTGTCAAAATAACACAGTAACATAAGCCAAACTGTGAAAGTATATCCAGCGGTAGTGTCAAACCATGTACTTATACAAGCTGTATTTTGTAATCAAATAAAAGTCTATCACAATAAAATCGGTATTTTCCAGTATATCTTCTGAAAAGAAGATATTTAATGATTGGTTGAGCTGTTATTAAATCTGAATACAAGCAATAAAGAGCTGCCCCGAGATAATTCTGAAGATTTTGGATTGAAGAGAAGAAATGTATTGACAATTAAAGCAAATGAGATATGGAATAAACTGCAGTGGTGGTGCTGCGGTAGCGTTGTCGCCTCACAGTTAGACGTTGTCCATTCAATTCTCAGTTAGAGCGTCTACTGTGTGATGACATGCTTGAATGGGCATTCCTTCGTTGAAGGTTGTGCATTAGGCCTGGCAAGCCAGCACGTAAAACTCTACTGCCAATCATTAGCAGACCGGAGTTCCGCTGTGGCGACCCCTAACCGGGAAAAGCCGAAAGATACACACACACATACACACACATTTACAGTAGATCTCTGGAGGGCTTTAAAAAGTGAAGGATTTTCAGAAATGAAAAAGAATACATTGAACACAACAGAGTAAAGACCAAATGAAAGAAGATAAAATTCTGATAAGATTACTTAAAAAATATGAATAATAATAGAGCAATGGCTTTAAAACAGCATCCAAATTGTTAGTTCAAAACATTATGCAATAGAAGGCTGAAAGGATAATAACCCAAATCAGAAATTATGAGTATGGTAGGGTTGAAGTGTATCCAGGATTAATAATGAATGTAATAGTAAATTATTACAATACACCTTTTAGAAGATGAGAGCAATACACAGAAAATTTTAACATATATGAAGACTATTGCAACTTCCTCTGTTAAGAAAAGAAGAAAGAGGTATATTAAAAAAGAAAAATTAAGGAAATTGAAATTATAGAAACAGAAGAAACCAGAATACAAGGGAAAAAAACTCTGGTAGTGATGGGATTAAAATAGCATTATGGGAAAAGAAACAACAAGAGATAAAAGTCTGGCAGTTACTTTTTTAAGAATATTATTTCCTAAGTGGGGATGGTTCCTTAACTTGGGATATTTTCAAAGTAAAAGAACTGGATCTGTGTGGATACCTATAAGGTAGGCAAACATTTGGAAATATTAACAGAACCATTATGATTCAAAAGGAACATTAGGTAATAATAATATTTTAATGTCAAGTCTGGACACCAAAAAAGCATTTGACAGAGTGAGCTGGGAATTTAGGAAGAGATCTTCTGAGGCTTCTGGGTTTCCACAAATATGAACATCAATATTTAATCTCTATGGTGGAGTTAAATCTAGAATAAAGTGTAATGCCGAGATGTCTAAAGCATTTAGGCGTAAAAGAGGAACTAGGCCAGGTTGTCCACTTTCACCCTTACTCTTTGCTTTGCATTTACAGCCAGTAGCTGTGGACCTAAGGCAATCAAAGACAACTGAACATAAAGCTAGAAACATTACTAAGAAAAGAACCTTTTTTGTGGATAACATAATATTGTGTTACCAATGTGGGATGTGGTATAAAAATTGTATTTCATTTGCCACAACTTAGATTAATATAAATTAATATATCTGATTCAGGACACAAGTAATATACCAAACAGAAGCATATGATAGGCATTGTATCCTACAAAGTAACAACAGAATGACTTGAGCATTTGGGCAGATCTAGGAAAGAAATATAAATGTTATAGTTTATATACAGTATTATATGCATAAATTTATTAAGCAAGTCTTTATGTTAAAATACATTAGCCCTTGAAGAAATAGAATAATATCAATAGGTTATACTACGGATAGTAAGGAGAAAGATGGGAGAAAACATAATGAGCATTTGGAAAAGAAAGAACCAAGATTTTGGTTGTAGATGATAAATGGAGATGAGATAGTCAAATGGAGTGAAGCTAAACAAACTTTTGGTTATTGAATTCGCATCAACTTGCAAACACAGATCTAATTTTAGAGTACAAGGAAGACATGCAGAGTAGTTTATGTAACTGAAGACAGAAGATGAATGACAGCCAGTAAAGAGCAATAAGTATACCATATCAAGCATTGTGAGGTTTGGTACAGTCTGAAGGTAAAACTAGCATGTACTAAACAATTAAGGGAAGACATCACAGATGATCAGTGGAGAGGAAATGTGTCACTACCCTAAATATACAACTAAATCAAGAAAGTTTGTAATTTTTAATGGAAATGTTTGCACAGGTATGGCTATACTACTACATGACTTGAAAAAAAATGTTCCTATAGACAAAAGGCATATGTCGGAGACATGATGTCTCAAAAAGAGATAATGTATGAAGTTGAAACCTCTTCCAAAGAATAAACCAAAAGCCAAAAACAAATGTCAAACTCCATAAAGGCCTCACTGCACTTCAAATCAAAATCCAGAAAGACCTCATTTTCTTTTGACAAAGTCTGTTGTTAATTCATGAAAAAGAAAGCGCACAACTCACTGTGATTATTTTAATAAACATTTTCCTGTCTGAAATGTGGTGAGATCTTTTTGGAGTTATGTACAAAGTTGCTTCAGTACAAAAATGACTTGAGTAATGTGCTACTTCCTTATACTTATAAGAACATGTAAGTTCGGTATAGAGGTGTTTTGGTTGAGTTGTAAAATAACAAGTACTAAAGAGGTAAAAGCACTGCTGTCTTGAGTGCTAAAACTAGTGAAGAAAGCTGTAACTGGAAAAAGGAAAACCAAAGACAAACCATTAATATGAGAGATGAAAAAGATGATTAGAGAGATTACAAATAGTATAACTGAAAACTGTTAGATATCAGTTAGCTGTATGGGGTGTAATGAAAACTGAGCTGGAAGAGGACATTGACAAGGAACAAAGTATCTAAGATGTATATTTAATAAAGTAGACTGCAATACAAAGGGTAAAATCACTGGTCCAATTGCTAGTATTTGTAATACAGCGAAAATAAAAACCAAGCCAAGCTAGATTTTCCACTGTGTGAATCTTTAACACCTCTTGTATTAGCGGTAACATGGGATATATGCAAATTACCCATTAAGGAATCAGGTGTTTCAGCTATATGGCAGGTCTGGATGCCCATGACTTTTTTTCCTTTTAAGTCTGTTATGGACAAATTCAGGCCAAGAAAGCCAAACCCCACTATCTGTGGACATGCATGTTTCAGCCTTCTTATGGCCTCATCAGCACAGCATAAGTGGACTGTTTGGCTAACATTTGGAAACACAGGGTTGTCGTACCCAGCTGATATCCATACTATTTAGGGTGACTTGCAAAATATCCCAACTAACAAACTAAAATAATGAATAACAGGGTCACACAGGAACAAACAATCAGCAAAAACCAAAAGAAAAACCCAGCCAAGCTAGATTTGCTACTGTGTGAATCCTTAAAACATCTTGTATTACAGGTAACATGTTTATTACAGACTTAAAAGGAAAAAAAGTCATGGGCATTCAGAACTGCTATATAGCTGAAACACTTGATGTCCTTAAGGGGTCATTTGCATGTATACCAACTAAGTCCAGATAACAAACATCAGATACACGGAAGGCTTAAAAAGCTTTAAAAACAAGTCTACTGACTTGATCAGAGTATAGCAAATATTGTATTGTGAAAAAATATGAATTAAATGCACCAACAAAATAGTTTTACATATGATTTAGACTAGTATACCATTGTTCCTTCTTGGCTTACATACAATTAAAAAGAAATATATATTTTTATAGTATGTGAGTTTAAGTGCATTTATGACTTTTATACAAATGAACATTGTTGAAGATTTCAACAACAGACAACATATTAGTCATGGTCCTTGGGTACTGTATATTGGTTCAAAGGTAATTACTGGGCTAATGACCACTAGGGGCCTTTTCCCAAATGTATATGACAGTTTTGATAACCTAGGATTATTTTAAGGGGTATATGTAAGCTTTGTCATGGCTAGTCAAGCATTTATAGGCTGTCTTTGTTTACTAGACACATAGATGCCAGACCAGGAGTAAATTTCCAATTCCCTATCCACTTATCCAAGTTATACTTGCATTGCATTAGGGAAAAACTCTGCTTCACATGGATGAGAGGTCTGTTTCAGCGAATATGTCCTATTTATGTTACATGATGATGTTTCTGTCCATTGATCAGATAATTCTGATCCTGTTTGTTCTGCAGATGTGCAACAGGTCCATAACAGTGTGATCAGAAGATGCTTTCTAGGCCGGGTATAGATCACCTCTCAGCAGTCTAGAAGACACCAAGTATAAGGGTAGGGTATTGAGGATGTCCACGCAGGACACGTTGTTTTTGCCCATTTGAAACTGGGATGTGTTTAAATTATATTTTTTTCATCTCCCGTCCCCCTTCCACCCACCATTTGCTAGGTGACACTACTCATTCTCAAGCTTCGCAACAAGTTAGATGTGAGCTAGCATTGTCATTTATGTGGATGTAATAGATGTTTATAATGTGGTCCCACACAAATGACATCATGATTGTGGGGGATATATGTTTGACTATTTAATAAAGAGGCCAGCCAACATATGTGCAGCAGACACTAGCCTCAATTTACTGGTCATTACTGAATATTTACCATTTTTTTAGAGACAGATGTGAAGCATCTTGACTGCAATCCACTCTGTCCATTTTTTGTATTCTGTTTGAGGCGACTCTAACTTTCTATGTCATATATCCACATAAGTAAACTCTTTCATTCATTTAGCTGCATATGCTGAGACCCCATAAAGATGTCTTGGCTTTGAACCAAATGCTTTTGTATAGATTAGAATGTTATGGCTTACCACATCACTCTCTCATTTTCCAGAGTGCAGTCCATATACTTTATATTCCTTTTGAGTTGCTGTGCTCTTTTACATGTAAACATGGTCAGTACTTTTCCACTAGCTCTTTGCATGTATAAGTACGATACTGTTCCTCTTCAAGGTGTACCTCAACTAAACCACAACCCATGGTTTCTTTATCGGAGTCAACACATAAAGGCAGTGGCTTTAGTTTTATGACCATAAACACTTCTCGTGGATGTCAGCAAACTGTTTCTTAAATACTCTTAGTCAGTGATGTGCCAACAGTAGAGCTGCAATTATTTAATAACATTTATACTACGCTCTGCAACATTATTCATTATAACACCAGACAGCATGATCACAGGATGCATTTTTAAAGATGAACATTGCAGCTCACAGATCACTTATGCTAAGCTGTAACCCTTAGTGCAAATTAAAGGCTGCACTTCAGAAGAAAGGAACTTAACCACAGCCCTCATGAATAATTCATTAATTAACTAGCGAAGAGCTGCTTGTCAAAAGTCTTCCTTGTTCATCAAATGTTTGACCTTGACCATGTGGTAATATCAGACTAAGGGTGCGCAGCATATGGCAAAGAAACTAATTTTACTTCTTATTTATTTATTTATTTATTGATTGATTTGTTTATTTATTTATTTTAAGGAAACAATGTTGGATCCCAGCATACACACACACACACACACACACACACACACACACATAGAGACATGTATGTCCCTAACAGTTGCAGTCATGCTTTTTTTTTTCTGAGATGAGCAGTCTTTCCAGGTTCTGTGCTAAGCACTAACAGTAAGTCAGAATTGTTCATGCCTAGGAAGGTTTACTTTTTTTTTTAATTATCATTAGCAACTGAAATTGCCCCAAAGAGCTAAGCACATGTTTTTCTGAATCCCATTTTATGTCTGTATTTTGAAATTATTGTAAAATATGAACAGTAGTAACCTACAACTATTTAAAGTGAGTTGCATATTCCTCCAAATATGAATTGACTGGTTTCTTTTCTGTTCACCTTTGAAACTGATTTTGTGATGTATCAGTAAACATTGTGGCATTTGATGAGTCAGTTGCTTTGATGTATTTTCCTGTTGGCCCTTCCTTACATTTTGGGGCAGTTTTTTTAATAAAAAGCTTCATGGACTTTTTATTAAACCGCAGCCCCAAACGTTTAGCTTGAACGGTTGTGACATTATCCTTGGGTAACATGAGCTACGCCCATAAACTTTAATGGGGCTCCTTAATGCATGCACAGTGGTATGTTCATTAAAGTCTGGATGTAACAGATGCTTTTCTTATGCCTAGGTCACCATGTTTCTCCTCAATGACGTCAGTGTAAGGAAATAACATATTTTAAAGTAAATTTTATATATAAATGAGAAGACAAAAATGTTTCCTGATATGGAAAGTGTTGTTTGGGAGTTTACATGCTGTAGAGCTAAGGTACATTTTAGACTATCGGCAAATCATCTTTATGTGAGGTCATACATATTTGGGAAATATTTGCCATTTCAACATTTATTGCAAGGCACACAATGTCACAATATTTCTTAATTATCTTTTATTTTCTCTCTCTGCAGGGGACCACACATCGCTGGGCCCTGTCAGTTATGTTTCATGAAATCACCTACAGCTTCCGGGTTGTTGCTGACCCTGTAAGTGTTACCTCATAAAACATATTTTGTCTGAAAAGTTAGTAAACTTACTGGGTATCTGACATAAAATGGATGCATGTAGTAATGAATCATGAAATTCAAAGTTTGTTACTGAAGAAAATATATTTTATGTGAATAGTCAATAAACTTTCTGTGAAACATATATAAAAGTGATGCTTGTAACACTGAACCATGAAATTAAAGTTTGAATATCTATAAATTGCAAATCTGAAAAATATATTTTAATTTGTTAAATTTAAATCAAAGGTAAAATGATAAACTTTGTGCTTATGATAGATGCTTTACCAGCTGTGTCCCCTGATGGGCTGACTTGCTTCACTCACATATCCACTAATTAAATATATCAACTCTAAGATTGAACATGGCACAGGCATAGGAATAATGCTGGTAAAAGTACAGCTGTGTAAGTTAACTTAGCACAGCAGTAGACATTTGAATAGAACATTGTTGCAGTAGCTGTAACTATATGGGATGTATTCTGCTAAGCAACGGATATCTGTACAGTCAAGGAAAGCCTTGGGCTCCTTCTTCTCTCCCCATACCTGTGTCCTTAGCACGAGGTTACATGCTGGTGTAAGAAGGATGTACAGTGGTGAAAGATGCAGAATGTTCTAGCCAAGGGGAAACCTCAATTTCTATAAAAATTAAATGAAAACCAGTAGATAATGTTATGTTAATAGGGCAAAGGTAAAGTAGGGTGCCCCACCCTTGCCAATGAAAGAGCAGAAAGAAAAACGGTAAGGTGGGAAGGTGGTAATACTACAAAAGTGATATACCTGAACACCTGGTAAATTAACTTACACAACTGTACTATGTTCTTTTAAGAGCACTCTTGCAGTAGCCTTAACTACATGGCATGGTTACCGTAACTTAGGAAGAAAGACTGGTTGGAGAAGGACCACAGTCTAGAAGTCCTTAAATGATGTTTTTTTTTAAAAATCCAGCTGTATCTCTGGAAACTGAATCTGGTTTGTAGTGCTTAGTAGAGGCATGCAGAGGAGACCAAGTAGCTGTCATTAGCACAAACTTAGAATCCACCCCTTAAAAAAATCACTCAGAAGATGCCATAGCTAAACTATAGTGAGGCCTGACTTTCTGAGGTAGTCTTTTTACATGGTGAGTGTAACAAAATTTGATAGCTTAAGACAGCCATCTAGAAATTGTTTAGAAACTGGCCTTCCATTCTTTTTGCCATCAAAGGATACAAAAAGATTGTAGACTTTCTAAAACCTATAGTCTTGTCCAAGTAAAATTTCAATTGTTTGCAGACTTCTAATGTATGCATGATGATTGTTCCTGTTTCAGGCTCAAAATAAAACACAGAGAGGCAAAATGTCTGGTTCAAAGTAATTTCACAGACAACCTCTTTCAGTAAAAAACTGCTGAATCTAGCACTCACCCTGTCCTTGTGAAAAATTAATAAAGGATGCATGGAAATAAGAGCCTGTAATTCAGACACCAGTGAATCAGAAGTTAAAGTAATCAGCAAGGCAATCTTTCATGTTAAAAATGTTAAAGAAGCACTATTTGCAGAGTCAAAAGGAGAGAAAAAGTTAACCTCTCCAAAATAAAATTAAGATTCCAAAGAGGTGCATCTTCTTTTCTACTTGGCCTAATATGCAAAAAAAAAAAATTTCAAAAATTGTTTAACATGGTATAAGGAAGAAAGAGGATCCAAAGACAGAGAAGCAGAAATGGGCAAAAGATGTAAAGTTATAAAAGTGTATTCTATGTCAGAATCAACATCGGGACACAACAACAACAACTGTAGAGCCAGAAGAACCCTCACTTGGGATGGTGTTATTCTGTTTTATGTCAGCAGCAGCTAGAAAATCTTTTCAGTTTGGCTAATTATTATTTCCTAGTTGCAGATTTTCTAGCATCCTTTAATACCTATTGTACACCCTGAGAAAAA
This sequence comes from Protopterus annectens, assembly GCF_019279795.1. Lineage (NCBI taxonomy): Eukaryota > Metazoa > Chordata > Ceratodontiformes > Protopteridae > Protopterus > Protopterus annectens. The sequence goes on along the minus strand of NC_056732.1, from coordinate 1,397,531,775 downwards.
AGGGGCCTAAATGAGACCAAAATTCTGTTATCCAAACTGTCACGTCACAATTCTGTATGTTGGGGTGGATTAAGTTTCCTTTGTCCTATGTTAAAAAGTCCACTCTTGGAAGTAGTGATTGGTAATTTCTCTTGGCCAGATGCATCAGAAAGGAGAGCAAATGTTTTCTGGGCCAAAAGGGAGTTGCCAGAAACACCTTTGTCAAGTACATCTTAATCTTTAGAAAAACTTTGAGTATCAGAGAAAAGTGGGGAGGCATAGATGAATATTCCCATCCATATGAAAGAAAGTGCTTCTGTTTCTCAGGCCCTTTTGGAAGATGTCCTGGAAAAGAACTGATTTAGTTGCCTGTTGAGAAAAGTGGCAAACAGATCTACTTTAGGAGTTTCCCTCAGATGTACAATGTTCTGCAGCACCTTACACATGAAAGTTTATAACGGATCTGTTCATGGTGACTGCTATTGTGTTCTGCTCTGATGAAATTTATGAAGCCTGAAGATTAAGGTTATTATATGGGTCTATATCACTTTGTTGAAACCTTAAGATATCAAACCCCTATTCATTGAACTTAAAACATTGAACAACAGTTCAGCAAACACTCACATCAGTGAAAAGTTTGCCTAGGCAGAAAAATGACTTGGCCATCAGAGCAATCATAAGGCAAACTACATCATTTTAAACTCACCACAGTGGGAGGGGGGCTTTGCCACCCACACCCCACAACATGGGTGGCTTCACCCACCACCCCCCATACATTTCAACCTCAGCACAAGAAATCTGGAAAAGCCATAAGTAATGGGGGGAACAAAGGCCCAAAAATAGGGGCACTTTTAAAATAATACTCTTACAAACTTAGACATTTGATAGAATAATACATTTTGCATTAACATGAATTTTCTGAAGTATAAAGTCTAACTAAAACTCAAATGGCTGTCATTATTTTCTGACTTTAACCTTCAATGATTTGTCAATGATTTTTCAGAAAACCACAATTTTTTTGAGAAATGGACCAAAAATATGAGGCAAAAATCTGGACATTCTGCAAAACTCTGTACAGCTGAGAGGTATGACCCCCCCCCCCTACAATTATACATACCAACTCAGAGATCACACTACATTAGGGAAAAGGGTAAATTTGTAACAGCAGCCAACTAACTCCCTTCCCTGGGAAAACCTTTCACTGATGTAAGTGTTTGCTGAAAGGATCTTCAACATTCTAAGTTCAATGAATAGAGATTTGATGGATTGAGGCATCGACGAAGTGATAGGGATACTTTTCTGTTTATGTACCACATCACTGTAGTGTTGACTCATTAACAATGGTCAATGGATCCATGGCTTAATTGGGGCTTTCAACAACAGCAGTTCACAAGGTAGGTGAAAGTACAAGGCAAAAAAGCAACCAGCAACAGGAAAAAAACAAATGCCAGCACTATCCAAACCCAATTGAAAAATGTATTCTTATGCATTCTTTATTTAGTCAGCCGCGGTGGTACGGCAGTAGCACTGTTACCTCACAGCAAGAGGTTCTCCCGTTCGATTCTTGGCTGGGCTTGGGTGTGCCTTCTGTGTCGAGTCTGCATGTCCTCCCCACAGTTGGGTAGCATTCGAAAGACATGGGTGCGTAAATGGGTGTGCCTTCGTTGAAGGTTGAGCATCGAGCTGGCACCTCGGCGTTTCATAAAAATCTACTGCCAATCATTAGTGGACCAGAGTTCTGTTGTGGCGACCCCTTACTAGGAAAAGCTGAAAGACAAACAAACATTTTTTATTTAGTCAGTTTAAAAAACGTATACTGGTTTCAGCAATAGCCTTCTTCGGTATGGTAATAAAATTCAAATGTTCAGACGTTACTTACCGCTTCCTTAAAGCTGACATCACAATTCCTTGGACTTACATTTAAAGACATATACTCAAATATAAATACAAAACTTAAACTAATATGCATTCAAACCAGGACAAAATAAAGCTAGTTTCACAATCCAAAAATGTTCCTTTACACTAAGCATGTTTTTCCATCCTAATTTATTTGGACCACTAAACATAATTTTGTCAATACCCATAAGAGTGGCCATGAGGGTGCTTAAGAGTATGATTAACCAAAGCATTAGATTCATGCTGTCATGTAATGTCACTAGGATATTCAAATATATATGTTTTAAAAAATTAAGAAGGCTTTCCAACATAGAAACAAGAACATGTAACTAAATATATAGCCCATTGTGAATTACAAGTAACAGCAGTTTTAATTTCATAAACTCTAGGAGTGTTCACTGATGTAAATTCCTTACTTTTGAAAATAACAGCACATGCACCACAAGGTAAAGACCCCTTTAAAACATTGCCATCCAAAGTAGTTTGTACTTCACATACTACAATCAGGGTCTATATTAGAACACCGAACATTCAAAATGTCGAGTGTTCTAATATCAAACCCTATCAATCAAAAATCAAAAAACACATTGAACATTCAGAAAAGCAAATTTTTTCCTAGGGAAAAAATTTGCTGTTCCAAAACACATACAGACAACACAAGCACACCAAACAAACAGCAATCCACACACATACACCTAAACTCCTACACCTAACCCTACACTAAACTATACATACACCACTAACTATCCACTTACCTTAACCCAAACCCTAACCCTAAGGTCCATCACTATTGCACAGTCACCTCACCCATGCCCTAACCCTAACTCACCTAACCCTCACGTACACACAATCGCACACTTACCTGACCCGCGCCCTAACCCCTTGAATTAACCTATCCCATTTGGTTATAGACTGGCCTTGCCTATCCCATGGTCTATAATTGTATAGTACCCCTAGTGTGAATAACTGGGATTATGCCGTAGATTATTTGAGGGGACCCAAGCATGAGATAAAGTATTTAGGAGTTGCCTGAAAAATTACAAATAGCAGAAAACAAAATAATACACATTGTCTTCCTAGCAAATACAAGAATGTATCATTGTGACATTACACACAATAGACCTTAACTGGCTACCCATTATAGAAAGGGACACACTGTTTCATGCTCCCTTGTTATATAAAAAACTTCACCTTGGCTACTGTCCCCTTCTAAAAACAAACTTGCACACTAAGAAATAACCAGAATGACTTCCTTAACCTGGTTCACCCAAAACTCAAAACCACAACAGCTGAAAAATGTTTCTGTAGACAAGGATCAGAAATATAGGACCACCTCCCCAATAAGGTAAACACAATCAATGACTGGAACTATTTAGAAAATCCCTGAATGAACACTTACAAAAAGAAGCTACTGTATTAAACATGCAGACAGTGGTAAACACTATGCCAATATAGAACAAACACATAACTCTAGTGCCAGTCTTGTGTGGCTGCATTCTTGATGCACCAATGGAAAACATATGCAGTGTTATTTGTGACCTGCTAAAACATAGTGTATCACTGCAATACACAAAGTTATTAATCTGGTGCATTTCCATCTCTGAGATGTGTAAGAATTGTTATCTCCCAGAACTTATGTCGATTTCTCCAGGTATAATACCCATTCGCTCAACATCTCTATACAGAGGCATCAGGAAAATCCTCCTTCTCATTTAGGGTTGTGCTAGGACATGGCCCGCCTCCAGTGGTTGCTCTCTCACACTCTCTCTCTCTGCTGCAGTGCTGTATGCCTCCTTACAGGCCTGCCTGATAATGTCAGTGTCTCAACTCCAACTTTGTTGAGTTGTGCGATTGCACCCATTATCACTGACATTATGGACCACTGTCTACTAGACATGGTCCCACAGAGGCTGGTGAGCACCACCTCTCCCTAATGGGTAGCATGCATGGGTCTTAAGTGTCTGAAGCAGGACATCAGTTCTTAGCCTGGCTGAACTAATCCAATTTCTGCCATTCACTCCCATCCAAAAGACATGAGAACACCTATGGGAACATTACACACAGCTGTTGGCTAGTCACTGTTTAGGACAGTATGTTATTACAAACAGTTAAATGCTGTAGGTGTATACAATTCTACAGGTCTAGACAGGTAGAGAAACACCATGGGTGTTACAGATATGCCATGCTGTAGACAATAAGGTATCTCACTTGATTCCCCAGATTACAGGTAGGGACAGACATATGTATGTGTATAGTTGAGGAGGATGCCACACAGTGACACAAAGAGCATTACTGGTGCAGCGGCTGACTTTCCCAAATCTCTAGGTTGTTGACAACATTCAATAACCTGTAACTCTGGCTACCTGTAGTATAATGTTGGGCTTGTACTTTTGGATCCTACAACAATTGTTGACATACCGTAGTTGAAATAGGACATGCAGGATACTTTAGGAAAAGGCAGTACTGCTAGTGGTCTGTCTTCATTCAAAAGGATGGGCAAGCAGCTATATATTTTATGTATGAGATATGTGGTGGAATACATTGCAAGCAAACAGTAGTACAAATTGAGATGCGCACCTATACTCTTCCCCCATGTAAAAGTTGATACAGACATCACACCAGAAATGTGCCTGTCATCAAATTACTGAAAAACATTTTATAACTACACAGGACTATGTCTTCTGAATATACTGCTACTCTTCTTCATGAAACTAGCTTCCAAATACTTTACTGCTTGCACTCCTGCTGCACCTTGTTTTGTGCATGTCATTTAATGTGGTGGGCCATCCACTTAAGCCACAAATAAATGGCAGTCAGTATGATATTACTTGTTATCATATGTGTGCTAATGAGGCTAAGTTCTGCATTTGTTAAACACTGTATTATGGAGAAATGTAAGGGCAGCACAATGAGCAGCTGGACTGTACAGCACAACACCAATACTCCTTGTGGGTGAGGCTTGAGTGGCTGCCTGGATGTGTATGTACACCTCACCAGGTGGCTTCATTTTACTGAGCTACTAATGGGTCAGAGTTCACTTTTGCATTCATGGCACTGGCTGCTGATGCCTCTCAGAGAGCACCTGCCTGATGTGCCTAGGACAGCAAGATAATGCTTATTCTCCTGCGCAACCAGTTCAGGAATCTAGCTCATTTCACCTTGGTCATATGCAAGTTCACCTGTAGATGGTGCCAGTGTATCTTTTTTCCCCATTTACTGCAAACAGCTTCAGTTACTTGGAGGTTTATTCTTTACTTCACTTTTTTCTTCCTTGTCTTTCTAGCTTACATATTCCACTCTTTTCTCTCCTTTCCCAAATTTCTCTTTCTCTGTCATCCCCCAAGCCCTTACTAAGGAATAGGTTTATTCATCTCTATGGTCGATTTTCAAGTAGTATTGTCCACTCTTGCTGAAAGCTGTTACCTTGATTGGATTTTTTTATGTAAGTGTTCTTATTGTGTTCTGTGTGTATTGTATTAGTTCATCTGTTTCCTAGATTTTGAAGCAAAGTGCGTTCTAACAGAATGAGTGTTTTTCTACAGTGCAGTGAGTGCACTACATGTTTTCTATTACAATACAGCAGTTTACCCAGTTAGGGAGTCAGAGCTGGATGTGGCAGAGTTAAAGACGTTAATACTTGCACTGGGTGTGATGAGGGTAGACAGGATTAGGAATAACTATATTAGAGGTTCACCCCAGATTAGACAGTTTGGAGACAAAGCCAGAGAGGCAAGATTGAGTTGGTTTGGACATGTGCTGAAGAGGGATGCTGGGTATATTGGGAAAAGGATGCTAAGGATGAAGCTGCCAGGTAAGAGGAAAAGAGGAAGGCCTAAGATAAAGTTTATGGATGTTGTTAGAGAGGACATGCAGGTGATTGGTGTGTCAGAGCAAGATGCAGAGGACACAAAGAAATGGAAACAGGTGATCCGCTGTGGCGACCCCCTAACTGGGAAAAGCCGAAAGAAGAAGAAGAAGGAAAGTTCCCCAAAGTTGTGCAATAGTGTAGTTACTATTTTTATTTAAGTAAGGGGATATAGGAGTGTTGCCTGCTACACTGAAATGCAGTGGAACATGTCTCCTGCAAAAAAATGCTTTGTGATGTTTATTTGTTTTGTTATTTTATTATTTTTGTGTGTTCCTTTTTGTAGTTTACTATGCTTTTGCCTTGATTAGTGATGTTTCTTTACTTTGGAATGAGTCCCCCATACCATGCATATAGATTTACAGATTCCTAGATTGTTACTAGGCTATTGACTCAGGGGTCTTTTCTAAGCTTACCCAAGTTTTCCTGGAAGAATAATGATGTCCTGTATCCAAATGGAACATTGAGAGCCAGGCATTTTTAAGCTACCTCTGTGCATAAGGGACATGGGTGCCAAGTCTGGTGTAAATTTCCTATTTCTCATCCACTGGTCTAGGTTGTGCTTCAACTGAGTAATACACAAACTCAGCTTCATGTGGATGGGATCCCTGTTCCATAGGAGGAGCAGTGTCTGGGGCACATATCTGTATCTCCAGCATGTTCTGTTTAAGTCACAGACAAAATCAGGTTCCTAGACCTTGTATTTCTGATACTCTTTGACGTACAGATATGCAGAAGATTCATAAGTGTGGGGTTTGCAGATGCCTTGCAAACCAGGTGTAGATCACCACTCAGCAATCTATAGAAGACTGAGTAGAGGGAAAGAGCTTTAAGGTGTTCTGCATAAGGCAGGTTTGTTATGTCTTGTATTCTTTATGTAAGGAATCTCTGAGGTCACTCTAGTCGCTGCATATGCCTGGTCAGGTACATACCAAAGGGGGCGTTGTACTCTATGGTTGGTCTGATAAGGGCAGAGTACAGTGGGATAATGACCCTTGTAGACCTAGATGCCATTCCCTTACTTATAAGTTGCACAACATAAAAGGTTTTCCCCACCACTGTGGCCATGTGGTGGTCAAAGGTAAGGCTGCTTTCTATATGCATACCTAGATCTCTGACCACTGGGTTGACTCTTAGGTGCATATTACTAATATGGTAATTTAGCAGGGATGCTTGACTTCCCAAAGAGTACAATTATGCATTTCATAGCACTGAGTTTAAGACCGTGGCTTTGGCATCATTTGTTAGTCAGTGATACACCTTCTTAAAGAATGACAGTGTCTGCAGGGAAGTCGATGATAACCCTCAACTTGCAATCATCTGCAAACTTTGTCAGCCATAAACTTTCAGCATTTGCTTCCATTTCAGAGAAGTAGATACCAAAACGGAGTGGGACCAGTACCAAGCCCTGGGGGACTCCACTAGTGACTGGCCTCTTAGTGGGGGTGGCCTCACCTATATTGCCCTCCTGGGTCATATCAGTGAGCAAGCTGGCTATCCAGGGGGTGAGAAAAGGGTTTATACCTAAATTAGTGAGTTTTTCTATAATTCCAGAGTGGGGTATTGTCGGGTGGGGTAATGCAAATAAATAGATACATAAAAAAGGGTTTATACCTAAATTAGTGAGCTTTTCTATAATTCCAAAGTGAGGCATTATGGTGTGGGGTAATGCAAATAAATAAATAAAGGGGTTTACACCTAAATTAGTGAGCTTTTCTATAATTCCAGAGTGAGGTATTGCACAGTCTTACCTTCATTCAATACTTTGGTGACCCTCTCAAAAAAGTCTGCCAGATTTAGTAGGCATGACCTTCCTTTAACAAAGCCAAATTATGATGGGTCCAGAATTTACAGGTTACCTATGTCCTCATTTATCTTGTCCATTGTGACATCCCCACCCTGGGCCAGTAATCAAGTAGCTTGAATCCTTACCACTGACACTGGAGAGGGATGTTCACTTAGAATATAAATGGATACACTCAGTATTTCCAGATGCAGACCTCTCTGGCTCAAGCACAATTTCCCTTAAGAGCACACAGGGAAGTCAGTCAGGCCGGGATCTGGGTTTCTTTATATCGGTCTCCCTCCAGGGCCCTAGTAAGACTCCACACTGGCACAGCTATAAGGTTAAGTCCTCAGCCAAGTGTCCAAGTCAAGTCCTCCAGCACCCTATCTGTGAAACCAGTGCTTCCTGTCCTGCTCCAAGCAGCTGACACATGCACACACACACACACACACACACACACACACACACACACACACACACACACACACACCTGGGAAAGGGTAGCACAGATTACCTGCTCTACCAGCTTGGCCCAGACTGTAAGGTAGATTCACTGCCGCCAGTCAGTTACTATAAGGCTCTTAAAAGAGTATCCAATTATAATGAGTCGAATATTAATACAAATGGAATTGGTGACCAAACAGGAAGGCTTTCAGGAGTGGCCAGAGTTATCACCAAATAAATATATGCAAATACCGTCAACAATTAAATATTTTTCTAAAATGACCAGCCACAATGAAAACTTTAAATATATTTAATAATAAATAAGAAAAGAACATGAAAATACTAATTATTTATTTACAGTAAACACCAGAGTTTCAGTCACAAGAAATATTAAAATAACACAGATGAATAGATTCACACAGTTACAGAAAAACAGCACTTAGCTAATCTCACTACATTTTCCTAACTGATTTAGAGAATTACTATCCCTGGTCATGTACTAGAGCAAGACAAGATGAAGTAGGTGAGGGATGTCAGGTTCCAAAAACAGACTGCTGCTGAGACTTCAGTCTCCTCTAATACATTATTGCTGTAAAGAATGACATCGCATACATCTGGTAATCTGACTTCTGGTTCCCATGCAACCCCCCATTGCTAGAAACTGCCAGGGTTTAGCACTTACATGTAAATAATGTTTGTGTCTTTTGGCTTTTCCCGGTTAGGGGTCGCCACAGCAGAACTCCGGTCCGCTAATGATTGGTAGTTGATTTTTATGTGCCGAGTTACCATCCCTGACGCACAACCTTAAACAAAGGTACGCCCATTCACGCATGTATAACACATACACAAAACATTGCTCAGATCTGCTACAGCTCCTTGAAGTCATAAAACAATTTCAAACCTCTACTCTTTTAGAGTAGCAATTAGTTTACCCCAATGACAATGCAGGAAGCTTCCTATAACAAACTTTTTGTCTCCGGCTATATTCAAAACTTTGAGATAACATCTTTATGGCCTAGGCCCATAATTTAATTGTCTTAACCTTTCTCAAAGTCTGGTGGATTAAGATTAACCTCCTCTCTTCCAGTGTCTTCTTTTACAATATACACATTTAAACAGTTACAATAATGCATGTACATTTCTTTTCTGCGCAGCAGGACACACTGCTGATACATTTTTAACACAAGCAGATTTACAAGTACATGTTTCAACACACGCATCTGTACAAATCAGTTTGATGTACAAATGACTTATAATTGTTTACAACATTTCAGTTAGCTGTGCTGGCATATTTTACAAATCCACTGCCCTATTCTCAGGGCATAGCTTGCAGTACCTTCTATCATTACATCCATGATGATTCTTTCCATGGTCTTAAATATGAGACTGGTAAGACTTATGCACCCAAAGTTACCCAGATCAGTGGTTAGACCTCCTTTGTGCAGGGAATTACTGTAGCTATCTTCCATTCCTTTGGCACAAAACCTGACTGAAGGCTCCATTTGAAAAGTTATTCAAGTGGAACAGAAAGGTCATGTTTCTTGCTATTTATTAAACATCTCAGGGTGTTATCGCGGCCCATTGAAGCAGTATTTTTCCCCTTGAAAAGTGAATTGATGACCTGTTCCCTAGTAATGGTTGGGGGATTGTGGTTTGTGGAATTTCCTTTGGACTATCATAAAGACAGTGGGAGGAGAAATTTGAGCTGAACCTTTCAGCCAACAGGTTTGCAGTAGCCTCCAGTTCAGTGTGGGTGATGCCATTTATAATAAGTTCTGTACATTGTTCCATATTTCCCCTGAGGTAACAGACATAGCTGTAGAAAGCTTTGTAGTTTTCCTTTGCTTGGGAAGCTATTTTTCCTTCAAATTTAGCCTTTGAAGTATTAGCTAACCCTTGTAACTACCTGCTTAGATTGGTCAGGGGTCTTTTAGTATGTAAGGCTTTTTTTTCCTCCTAAGCTTGGCCAAGATTTCTTTTCTTTTGTTGTATAACTGATTGATATTGTGATTCCACGAGGGTGGCTTGTCTTTTGACTTCATCTTATCCTTAGTATGAGTGGGCACAACTTGCTCTATACAGCTATCAGTATGGCTGAACAGAGATTTTGTAAATAGCTCAGCATATGCTACGCTGTTTACTGTGTTTGGGAGTGCTTGGACATTAGCCAAGGTGTTGCTTTGTAGAGAAAGGTTAGCCTTGGAATAGTTCCTAAAGGTTTTTGGTTTTGCTGGATCCCTGTATTTAATTTTTATTTCAAGCAATACTGCCTTATGGTCAGATCTGACAAGTGAAGACATTATACTGAATGAGGAACATCAGCCCTCCCATGTTGTTGAATACAAGGTCAAGGATATTTGTACCCCTGGTAGGAGAATGGAACAACTGTTCCAGGATGTTGGTATTAACAAAGTTTAGGAATCACTGGGCTTGTACATTAGTTGTGGTATAAAATTCTCAATCTTTAGTGGGATAGTTGAAATCCCCCGTGAACATTGTATTGGGTTAAATGCTAATGGTCTCTAGTAGATTAAGATAGGTAATATGAGTTTCCTCAGACATGGAGGGGGACATATAGGCTGCATGGATATTGTACAAGACCCTATTTATTGTGAGTTGCATATGTATGAGTTTCAGTGGGTCACACACTTCAACTAGTCTATAGACTGAGACTCTTCCACCTTTGCTGTCCTCCTGTGCAGTATATGGTCAAAAGGTGTGAAAAGCATTTTAACCTTGCATTACTGGGGTACTCTCAGTGACTTTAAACCGTGTCTCCATTACTACACAAATGTCTACACTCTCCAGGGAAAGGAAGGCTTGCAGGAAGTGGACATCTAGCATTGAGCAGTGCCACCTTCAGATATTCCTACAATAGATTCAGTTAAGTCAGGAGGTTTATCAGTTTGGCATTGCCTAAAAAAAGGCACTATGGTGATGGAAAAGGAAAGTGAAAAAGGTCTTCACCAATATCCGAAAGCCTAGAGAGCATAAGTGCAGACCATCCCTGGAAAAGCAGAGTGGTCTGTCATCTATGTCCTCCCAGGCCATCAAATAATGTACCACCCCCCCTTAGGTTGACACCAGAAGCTAAGCCACTTGTTAAAATCAATCATGTTCTTTTGGTAATGTGGCATCATCCTTGCAGAAGGTAGTATGCTGCTCAGTGCTAGGCTCATACCTGCCTGAAACACATAATCAAGCAGAACAATCATGTCTCTCTTTATATAGTCAAGGGAGGTGTGTCTCAGGTTATTAATATCCACATGGACTATAACAGAGTAATAATGGTACCTGTGGTTCAATGACCTGAGTGCCTGTGTGACTTATGAATCCTTGACCCATAAAGCCAGCTAACCATGACTTTCTCCTTATTCAGTCTGGTGAGGGGGACATCACTGTGCCTCACTCTGGAATCACCAATGACTAGGGCATTTGGCTGTGGACTGGTTTGCCTTAAGGGTGTAGCAGTAGAGGCACTGAATACAATGTAACTATGTGTAGCTCTGGGTGTTTTTTTAATGGAGTGTTTACATGATGGCTGAGGAACCTTTCTTTGATTGCATTGTGCAGAACACAACAAGCCTTCAGCCAGGAATTCCCAGCTCAGAAGGGCATAAGCCATCCTCTCCTGCCACAAGAGTATAGACCACAAACCTTCCCAATTTAAAATAACTGATTTGGAGCTCACATTCTTAAATCAGGCTAAAGACACTTAGAATAATAGGCACAATAACCCTTCACCCGCAATTCCCAGCTCAGAAGTGTGGAGGCTACCCTCTCTTCCCACAAGAGTGTAGACCACAAACCTTATTAATACAAAATAACTGGTTTGGAACCCAAATGCTTAAACCAAAACTAAGACACTTTTAGAATAAAGATGCCTCTAAATATTTATAGTTAAATGAGGAATGCTATTTCTCAGCTCCTCCCACTAATTAGTTGGATGTTATTCTCTGTCTGAAAAAGGATTCTTTTCTAACTGACCCTAACTAAGACATCTTAAAACTCCAAAAAGAGCAAAAAACTTAAAACAAAACAAAATGCAGTATAAGAAAAAGATAAAACAAATAGAAGTTACCAAGCCTTAAATGAATAACTCCAGCCCACAATCAAATGCAGACAGAGATCAGCAATAGTCAGGCAGAGAACAGCAAATCAAACAAGCACTACAGATAAATAAAGGTGTTGCCAAATATTTGTGGTACTTTGGTACCACTATGTCCCATCCACTGCTGTCACTATCCCATGTTTTCATTATCCTAACTTCAGCCTTAACTTCACCGTCACCTTCACTACAGTGTTTCAAGTTCAGCCATCTTCCTTCTTTCTCAGGCTAATGCCATTACTGAGTACCATCCTCACTCTATTACCCTCCACCATCTCTCATACTGTAGCACCCTCTTTTTTTCACTCCTTTCATCCCAGAGGTTCCTGATCTTCTGCCGTCACCTAAGCTTTTTTCCTAGTACCTTTTTTACTATTCTTATGCTCTTGTATATAAATTTGTTGCATTCTCTCTCTTCAACTACCTACATTTCTTCTCTGTTTGTGTTTCATTTCTGTGATATTTCTCTTTTCTCCTTTCCACCCTTTCACCTTTCCTCTCAGTGTTACAGATTTCTTCCTTTCCTTTCTATGCTTACATTCCCCATCCCCTCCTACTGTTTTGTAATGTCCTTGTTGTTTTCCTTATCTGTATGCATTCCAGGTCCTTCCTGTTATGATCCTCCTCATCTTCTTTTTTTTCTCTGCCAGGTAGCCATCTTGTTTTACTTCTTCCTTTCTCCCCTCTAACAATCTCTCACTTTTTTATCTTGTTTTGCTTTCCTGCTTTGTATCTCAGTTCATGAGTCAGTAATGGATTAATGCTGTCCTTCCAAATAGTGCTGGCCCATGGTACATGTAGAACATCTGACAATGCTGTCACACTCTCCAAGCCACTACTCACTGTTTAGTCTTTTCCTCTCTGTTCACTTCTGCTTAGTCGTTATTTCCATTGCGAAGCACTATGTGTGGCCATTTCTTTCTGTTTACAACCGTCCTGGCAGCTGAACTCGCCAACGTACATGATTCATGCAGTTATGTCATCATAATATATTCTTTCGTACCTTATTAACTGTTCTACTTTGCACTCTGTGTTCTGTTTTCCTTTTTAGATGGCACTTGCACAAGTATGCATTTTTCATTTCTAGAGACATACTTTGAAACTTTTTAAACTGTACAAGTGAACACATACCATTTTCAAATATAAATTAATACATCTGACAGTTTTTTTAGAATTTGTGAATAATTTTCTGTTATTCAGAAATTATTGAAATGCTACATTTGCTGTCATTCACTGAATGCCGTAATTTCTTTCTCTGGCTGAAGCAGTTTTTTTTCTGGTCTCATAAGTAACAGAACTACCTGTTCTCCAAGCCATGGGCAGCCTTTCTTTAGGCTTCATTTTGTTCCTTTGTGCTCTTGCAGCTCAGTAGTGCTATGTTACACCTATAGACAATTTCATGGTTCCTTGTGCCAGCTGTAGCACAGTGTCCCATTTCCTGGGAGGCAGGAGCCACTGGCATTGAAGAACATGGCAGTTCTCTTTTTGAGTTAAGGAATCATCGGTTGCCAGTAGCACCTGTTACCATATCTCTCAACCTGGAATCAAACATCTGGACAAAGGCCCATGAAAAATAAGTACACATCTGTAAGCTGATTAATATAAAATTTGCAAACATAATTTTTTAGCCCCGCCCACTCCAATGAAATTGTGAAGAACAACCAAAATATGATCATGAAACAAAATAAGAATAGTGTTTTATTTATATTAATATTTGAACTTGTGCAAAACTAAAACATATTCTCAATTCAAAATGGCACATTCCATCTCTGTCTCTCTCTTGAAGGATTAAGTGTTTTACAGCTTCCAGATCTGTAACACATTTACTGCTGCCAATTTCTGCCATACAGAGAGCACCTGGAAGAGGAAACAGTTTTAAAAGCAGTTACAAATTTCATTTAGCCTTTTAAACAGTTTCCTGCTGTTCATCTGCTGTGACTTCTGACAAATGTTAATGCTCCAGTGAGAGACCAGGGCTTAACAATAGTAATTTTTGGAGTGCAATTACATCACTCCTTGCATTACAAAAAAAGAAAAAAATCAAGCAGGGACTGAATAGTTGAAGCATGACGCATCTAGATAATTTTCTATTTAAATAACTTAACAGGAGCAAATATGTCAGCATTACTATTTTACACTAAAATAAATGTTTAATATGTATACCCTCCCTCTACACTTATGTAGGCCAATTTTAACACCCCTTTAAAAATAATACAACATGCTTAAACATGAACCAGCTTAGGTCCATATAATCTCTTCAAGAAACTGAACTAGTCTGGCAGTGATCATTTCTTATGTCTGCAGCTAATCATAGGTTATGAACTGCTTTTAATTACCTATTAATTCTTATGGAAAATTCTTTGCCAGGCTTGAGTGGTCTGTAAGGAATCTGCAGATCCACCCTACAAAAGTCGGGAAAATGGCATCATCAACTGACCTTCAAAGACTGTTGCTTACCATCAGTTCATACAGAATCACCCAAGCAAACATGCCGATTTTCCACTTCAAGACAACAGACTATGAACAATGGGGCAAAACCTCATTACATTTTAACACACAGATATGACAGTACAGTAGTATAAAACCATGATAAAGATCCATTAAGACAAATAAAAGATGCTAGTCTTAAGGAAAACTGAAGGAAACAAAAAGGAGGACAGAAAAAAGCAAGGTGAACTGAATACTGTTCAGTATTCATGAAGAAATATAACACAAATTCATTAAATCCAGCTAGAATTGCCCAGGATGTGGGGACACATTCAAGTCATTTAGTAAAAGCAATAATCCTGAAAAACTCTGACATCAAACATCTGTAAGGCAACTAGAATTCACGTCATTCACTTTAAAACATTAAACAATTGCAGGAAGAAAGGTTATCTACACATGCACACACAACACAATTCCAAATCTAGAACTTCCTGGCCAACAAGTAAATTTTGTGAATAGCTGCTCATTCTCTACCCTTCATCTTAACGTTTTCAGAACCAGAAGTCATGTTTTTTATTACCCTTTCTTCTGGCATCCTAGTCCTACACATAGCTTAAAGCCAGTCACAGTATGAGATGAGTCTATATGAGTCATCTCATACTGTGACTGTCTGACTCAATCACTCAAAGTCAAAGCAATTTATTTTCATGTCTTTATTTTTATTTTACCTGCTGGAGGTGGAAGAGCCAGGGGTAGAAGAAGCAGAAATATATTTTTTCATGACTGATGAATGATGATGATGACCAGCTACTGACCGCCGTACAGCTCTAGGACTGACGAGACTGCACTGCTGCTGGGAGACAGAGTTTCTTCAATGCTTCCTGCCTGCCAGCCTACCTAAAGAAATAGCTGGAACCTACCTGGATTATTTTAATTAAAAAAAAAATACTGTCTGTGTCTGATGACACTCTGAGACTTCACACTGGCTGGGAATGGATGAACTAATTCATGGATATGGGAAACGTGCACATTTCAGGAAAATTTATGTTTACTGCAGATCACTGCCAGACAATGCACTTAACCAGTTTAGTGGTGCCTTCTATGAGTATATAGATAAAGAGACCCACACTTTGGCTACTCTGCAACATCTTTTGCATTGAACTGTGCAAGACGGGACATTGTATGAGAGTCTGAAAGGCAGTAATGGAGCCAATGTGCAATGTGTGAGTGTTCCACACTGTAACCATGGGGATTATTTCATAATTATTACTTTATTATATAAAACCCCTTAAACTCTATAAACATATTACACCAGTGCAGCCATCATGATGTTATGCCTAACTCAAGATACTCATCATTTTGCAGGCCAGTCTCCTAATGTAGCTAGCAAGTGCAACTTTCCACAGTTTGCTTGTTCATATAGCCCATTTTCATGGAATGAAAAGTATGCAATTACTGCAAGATGCAGAGGGAATTAACTAGGTGTGCAAGACTCGTCAAGCACATTAAAAAGTCAAGCATACAGCAAATGAATACAGCACCTAGATCAGTAAAGGGTGGACAAAAATGTTAGTTTGTGCAATAGTAATAGAAAGGAAATCCTTGAAAACAATTCCATTTTAAAGATGATCTTTCTCACCCAGAATGGGAGGCCAGGTCCAAACAATGTGTATAATCCTGTGAATGTATTGATTTCAAACAGACAAAAATCCAAACCACAGAGGGAAAATGATTTCCCCCCTTTTGGGATGCTGGAGTCACTTTGTGGAGCTCTCCTGCATACAGAAACAGTTGCTTGAGTTTTCTGAACATGAGATTAAGACCCAGGTCTGGGTGTTCAGTCAAGGTGCAACGTCATCTATTTGATTGTTCCTTTCATATCCCCTGCTTGTCTACATTGCACCTTAATAAAACATTAGATTCCAGATAAACCTGCTGCAGAATGATTACAAGTGATTCAGTAGTACCTAGCTTGGTTTGAGTCAGGATTCAGAATCCTAGAATGTCTTCCTGGAACTAAAGGGATACAGTGCAGAAACAAACCAGTCATATGATATAAACACAGAGAAAAATGAGATGATTGGTGAAGAAATTTCTGCAGAATAACCTAAAAAGTGAACTTCGGGACACCATTAGAAGTGAGCATTCAGCCAGGAAAAAGGTTAAGATAAGTCAGAGTTGCATTCACTCAAAAAGAAGATAATGCTGTATCCTGTACAGTTGAGAGTCTTGTCTGATCAGAGGACCTTTGCTGGTATAGACAGGAAACTGGCTAGAGGTGGTCTATTATTCACAGGTGGAGAAGGATCATCTATGTCCGAGAGCTGATGCTTAGTGCAGCTGCGTGCGAGATGAGAGATGTGACTCAGTGTATGTGAACTGCAACATACGTGCAAGCTATAGAAATATAACAAACACAGCCCAAGTCTCCGACTCAGCCCTCAGCTAAATTCCGACAGGCTGGCATGCTGGTTATGAAGCTGACTACATCGCGCACGCCTCTGCATGCGATGATGTGAGCAAAAAAAAATGTAAAAAAAAGCCGGGAAATTCTGGAATTAAGAGGGCAATTCTTGATCTTGTGGCACCCCATTATTTGCACCTCAAAACCGGTAATTATTGAGGAATTCGGTATGGTTGAGAGGTATGCTGTTACCCATGTCTGCACATTTGGTATAGTCTGGGTGTACCTGCTTCAAGATATCACAAGCTACTTCCATGTAATCCCTTTAATTTATACAGTCCTTGAATCAGGAGTACAATCAGACACATAAACTGTCCCTATTTTGGAGGAACATTTCTATTTTCAGGCCTGATTTAGGATGTCCCTATTTCGGAGGTTTGTCCCTATTTT
>NC_056732.1:1397496916-1397509416 GCF_019279795.1 Protopterus annectens | reverse complement strand
TCCTAACTCTGAGACTGTACAACAGTGGGGAAAGGGCTACGTTTCCTTACCCCAATGTCACAAAATCCTGGTACAAAACACTGTAATAGCCATCATGTGCCCTTAGCATTAAAAAACAGGTTGTCAGCATATGCACATTTACACCCCTAACATCCCTCACCAAAAAAAAAAAAAAAAAAAAAAAACAGAGCTACAAATTTCTGTTGTCATCTACTTTGGCTGACCGTGTCCAATGAATCAACTAATCAGTGTAATTTCTTTGATAAATTGTGCATCAATGAAATGCAAATCAGTGAGACAGACATCATTATGCAAAGACTGGCTGCCCTGGAAGAACAAGACTGTGTTTTAGAGGGATTCATTGTGCCTTTTGGAACAGATAGTCTAAGTACAACAGAATAAAACAGACATAAGTAAAATAATATGAGTAAACATCTAATGTACTTTTATTTCCCCAAAGTTCTTTCTGCAAGCTGTAATATAACATATTATATTAGAAATTTCAGAGTGCTAAGGTGCTTGTGCAGCTTTAAAGGGACGCTGGCCAAGAAGGAAGATATTATTATCAGGAAATAAAGAGAGTTAGGAGGATTACAAATTCTCTTAAAGAGTGGTGGTTACTCTTCACAGTTTTTTGGCTGTTAATTTATCCTACAAGAGAAACAATTAGCCATTCCACATAATGGTGGTCATTTAGAGTTAGTTCTGAACTGGTGTGAGTGCAGACTCAGCAATAAACTGATTTTAGTTCTATAAAACCAGTTTTTTTTTTTTTGCCAAAACACACCGATGCTGCTACTTTCAGGTAGTATCTATTATAACCTTTGGTACAAGGTCACAGTGCCACCTTATGCAAACATTTTCACAAATTTCACAGCACTTAATATATGGGTGTGGATCAGATTCAACTGGTAACCACTCATTTTGGAAATGCAGTTTAGTTCCCTTTTCCAGATTTGATAATACTAATAGTGATCGGGTGTTATGCTGCTATTTTATTTAAGGAAAAAATGCTCACTAGACTACAAATTATTTAGTACTTATTATAAAATGGGTAAATTAAGTAATTTACTCCCAGATACATAATAGTGTGTGTGTGTGTGTGTGTGTGTGTGTGTGTGTGTGTGTGTGTGTGTGTGTGTGTGTGTGTTTGTGTGTGTGTCTGAAGGATTTATATTGTCTCTTAACAAAGTCAGACTACATATGGTTGAGACCATATGATCAACTTACCGAAAAGGTGAACAGTACAACAAAACAAATCTGTGCCTTTGCAGGGGGTAAGACCCTCTGCACCCCCCATTCCTCCTGCAAATTATATATGCCAACTATGAGATCGCATTATAGTGGGGAAAACTGCAAATTATCCCCACTACATCACCATCTGAGTACAATCTGTTTGACTTTTCAGAAAGTTAATCATATGGTATCGACCATTTGTAGCTAGACTTTCCAAAGAATTGATGTGCTGATACAAAACACCGATATATAGATATATTTATATGCATGTATGTATATGTATACACACACACACACACACACACACACACACACACACACACACACACACACACACACACATATATATATGGTTTCCTATCAAAACTTCAAACATCACAATGTAAACCAGTCAAAAATGCACTTTAAATGTTCAATGTGCTGCATTTTAGTTAGCTGACATTGCCGAATCGAAATACCGAACATTTTGAATTTGTCAGTTTTCTATGTCAGCCAGGATATACTTACCTGCCACAACATACCTGATTGCTTTCCAGCAGTACAAACAAATGCAGTTTAGTACTGCACAATGATTGAATTCATATTTTTGCAGGGTGGGCAAGCCCACTGCACCTCCTGTGGGTAGCTGTGCCCTCACACCACCTGCAAACTATATATTCCAACTCCAAGATCGCACTACAGTGAGGAAAAGGATACATTTCCCAATCTGCACTGTACCTCAGTCTCTATTCATAACATCGAATACATGCCAGAGAATGCACAGTGGCGTTCACTGCAACAGACACTCAGAGAATTGAAATTCTACAATTTGTGAATCAGCCAACTGACATTTGACGTTCCTATGTTTGCCAAACGATCATTCTTCATTTTGATAGTAAACCATATTGTGTGTGTGTGTGTGTGTGTGTGTATATATATGTGTATATATATATATATATATATATATATATATATATATATATATATATATATATATACACATGCATATGTATGATGTGTATATATATATATATATATATATATATGTGTGATACATGTGTATGTATGATGTGTATATGTATATATACATATATATATATATATATATATATATATATATATATATATAAAGTGTGTGTGTGTGTGTGTGTGTGTGTATTAATGTCTCAGTGTCTCAGGCCAAACTCATCCTCAATATAAATTTCTTTTTTATTCTGCAAGCCCTGCAATTGCATTCAAGCCTCCTCCCCAGATACCCAACTGACTGTTTCATTCCCGTGTAGAGGACAATAGCCTTTAGGCCCATTCATTCCCCAGCAATTGAGTTGTCATGTGAGATGCCATCATTTGCTGCAAAAGGTGGTCTTTCTTTGAATTTGCATCTAAATTCCCTGTCCCAGTCCATGGTTTTGAATTTCATTAATGCTTGCCAACAGGCTGCACATATGTGCATCCACACATTCTCATCTCAGTACATAGTGAAGCGCAGGTGGAGAGAGAGTCATATAGTCCTAACTAGGATAGGTAACCATGACTCCTCCTTGGCCTGTCACCTCCTCCCACCTTCTGGAGGCCCAGCTTTTCCAATGGCCAGATTGATAGTCAAACGTGGGTTGTATGTTGCACAGTCATGGCTTTAGTCCTCTTTTTTTGCCCTCTTTGCCAATGAAGCTGACAAAAACCTTTGGTAATGTTTTATCAGTTTAATTTCATTCAGCTGCCATAAAAAATGTAAAGCAAAGAAGTGTGTTAAAAAAGCATTATATAGTGCCCTCTAGGGGCATTCATGCTTGACAAGCAGTGCAGAAGTAGCAACAATGTACATCAGCAGTGTGACAAATCACCAAATTTATAAGTGGCATAGCACAATGCTGGGTTGATTTTTTTGAAATGTTTTATGTTCATAGATAGTTACTAGGCCTGCATTCCCTGGACCATTGAGAAGCCTAGCTTAAATTGCTTAAGCTCACACAGTAGTCAAATGATGGCTGAGGTAATCAAAGCCTGCACCACAGAAGCTCCAGCTCAGCTCCCAGTTAACCCTCTGCACCAACTGCCAGACAAAAAGAATCATGTTGTTCTAGCATTCTCATCCAGTTCATAGGTTCATACAGTGCCAGGGATTATTGTACCTTTCTTTGTATCTGCTGGCTTCCGTAAGATATTCGTTCTATAATAAATCTTACCCTGCCACACTATACAGCTTTAGCAAACCTGTATGCAACTAATTTTAATTGTCTTGAGCCTTTATAAGACATATGCTGCCAATGACAACGATATGCAGTCATGTATGCAAAGAACAAGAACATGTACTGTAGCTGTGATGCATTGAAATCATCAACATGTGTGATGCAAGTTGTTGAAAGTGGACAAAATGCAAAACATAAGGAATTGTAGGACTAGAAGAAGAAAATAAAAAATGAATACACTAATGTTTATATTTTTTGTGATTTGCAAAGCAACATAAATTACTGTCAGTCAGTGTTTTATATTATTATTTGCCAAAGAAGCACAGCGTTATTTTCCTGTAGTATAAGTGGCTTTAATGACTGCGGTGGTGGTGCTGCGGTAGCGTTGTTGCCTCACAGTTAGATGTTGCCCATTCGATTCTCAGTTAGAGCGTCTTCTGTGTGGCAACATGCGTGAACGGGCGTTCCTTTGTTGAAGGTTGTGCATTAGGCCCGGCAAGCCAGCATGTAAAAAAACTCTACTGCCAATCATTAGCGGACCGGAGTTCCACTGTGGCAACCCCTAACCGGGAAAAGCCGAAAGACACAAACAATAAGTGGCTTTAATAAGCAGAAGGAGTAAAATTCTTCATAAAGTTTAACAATTAAGAAGAACAATATACTATTTAACTGCATTTGTGCAGTTACAAAATAACTGAGATTTAAATAAAACCTACTTCTGTTTTGCAGGGTGACTGAGTTACTATTTCTGATCCATGTAGATAATTATGTGGCTGGAATGTTCAGTACAGCTTTTCTTTTCCCAGTGTGCCTTGGTTAATTTGCTTACCTTATCCAACATTTCTTACAGATCTGCTTTATGTACAATTATTATTTGAAGCAGTCTGTATGTGAATATTTTGGAATGGACTATTCTTTTGTGTGCAGGTATACCAACTGGACTGTGATAGCCCTGGTTCTATTATGAATTGTCGAGTAATGTCTATTTCAGGCTAGATGTCATTGAAGCAAACTAGTAAAAACTTTGGGTAGTTCTGTTTATAATTCACAAATTGTGCAGTTCACCAAATTTAGCATTTGCCTCAGTAACATAAGCATCATTTGTTTCCACTAATTTTTTATTTTTTATTGCAAAAATTAAATGATCACAGGAGACTTTTCCTCTAGGCTTACAATAATTGTTGAATTTCACCCTTGTTACTGCTGTTTGTCTTTTTCTTCTTGAAATGTAAAGGCTTCTTTACCTGTGGTATGTAGAAATTTGCAAATTGCAAGACTTTTGCACCTATGGCATGCACAATTGTTGCAAGGCTTGTTCACCTGCAATATGCAGAAACACTGCAATACTTCTTCACGTGACATGCAAAAACATTACACACTGCACTTCTCTCAGCTAAGTGAGGAACAAAATGAATTAGTGGTTTCACAGTTTCCTACATTCTGCTACATCACTTTGCAATGATAATATTTCTGGTGGTTGCAGCTGTTCCACCTTTCCATTAAGGAGAATGCTGTGAGGGTTTCTCAAAACGTCGTACGAGTCAGAAACTTAATGACAACTTTTTAAAACAGTAATTCTAAACATCACTTTGTGCACGATCCTTCCATCTTTCCGTATTCATTTCTTGTATAGTGTAACATTTGTAGTGTCAATGTGGATGTAGAGAAAAGGCAGAGGCAACTTGGATGCTGTGACTAGATTCCACAAGGATTTTACTGTGACAACATTCTTCAAAGAGATGTACCACATGACATGCACTTCCTGTTTATGCGTTCTGTATCATTAAAATATATACTCCAGTACACTACAAACTCCTGTGATTCAGCTATTCTTTCCCACTCTACCAATTCTGTGAGCTGCTAGCCAAACCTTCCCTATACTCAGCCAAGCCAGAGGACTGATATGATAAACATTTTGGCAGTAAGGAGACTCCATCCCTTAGATTCAGACACAAACTTAAGTTTCATTTTTTTCCAGAGATAAGAATACTCTAGTGTAAAAAAGATGGACACTTGAAAATGTATAGATGAAGGGTTTAGAGGAATGATGTATGTTAATGTCCCTGCTAACATATCTTGGACAAATTCCCATTTAAGCTAATAAATAGAGGTTAAATGCATTCTGAGAAAAACAGTATAGCAAAACTTTTAGACAGATATGTAGTCATTATCTCTTAATAGAAATCCATGACACAGGCTTTTCCTCCATAGCCATAATGACATTAAAAGCTACACCTTAACATGCAGGTATTACAAATAGATAAATTAATGTGAACAAAGAAATAAAAAGGCGTGCTTACAAAATTATTGTGGAAATATCCATAATGGGTGCCAGGCTTATATTTGAAACATTGGTGACTGACACTCATTTATGTAATCACTAGTTTGTGACCAGCTGGCTTTTTACCTGAAGAATGAATGAACAGCATACTGGTAAATTCTCCTTGATGGTGTGACCTCAGAGTTGGTATGTACAAGTAGCAAGTGTAAGGGAGTACAGGTACACATGTAAGAGGGGGCAGAAAATTTGACCCCCCCCCCCATACACTCTAGAATGCTATACCTATCTGGGAAGTTTTATTTATTTGTGACTGCATTTGTGTGAGGTATTTTCCTTGTCAGTGAGCCATCCATACTGTTGTTGTAAAGCTATCAAAATAATAACAGTAGTTACAACAGTAATATACAATAGGGTGAAAGAGAAAAAAACATCAGCTTCTTTGCTTGTCAGACAATAAAAATGGCTTCAAAGGAAGGTCAAGAATAATGACTGTATAAAAGTTTTGATATCCAGAGATCTAAAAAAAAAAATTCCAAAGTTACCAGGACCAAAGCTTCAGACCAAAGTGATTCATTAATTAATTTATTAAATCTGTTTCAGGGTTCTCCTAGCAGAAGGTATCCTAAAAGCATGTAGCCATTCTGGAATGAGAGACTAGTCCAATTGTATGACATAGGTGACCTGTGAGTACACACATTGTAAACACGCACACGTGCACACAAGCACTTAGCAGGGATCAGAAGTTCACACTATCAACATGTCACTGATGCAGGAGAAGAACCATCATGCACACAGGAAGGACATGCAGAATTTGCATAGATGGTACTTAATCCAGGAACTATAACAGAGAACCAAGCACTGAGATTCAGCAAAAAATAAATCATGGTGAAAAGCCAGCATATTTTACAAAGTGTGAATCTGTGAGTAAACCTGGCTTTGGACTGATTAAGAAAACCAACAAAAGAAACAGTACTGCAGTTTGCATGGCAGAATATGCATCTTAGCCAGCAAGTAAAAAAAAAAACTGATAGAGGTATGCACAATAAAATATTTTTAATGTGAGGATGAGTTTTCAGATGAAAAATAACCCTAAATTATTCTAATTTATTAATGAAATTACTGTTTATTTTTCTGTAATTTTCAACAATCTGATTTTTAACTTCAGCAACTTACTGAAAAGTTAACAAGATAAGAAATGAACCTCTTGTAGGACAACTGGCAGTATTTTATAATTTTAAAGTCTTAACAGATCCTTCTCTTGAAAAAAAAACAAAGGTGCTGGAAGCAGAAAGACAGTGCCAAATTTTCCAAACATACATCACATACGTTGCTCATGTGTAACAAAAACCAGCCTTAGATGTCCTGTAGGTCAAAATACTGATGGGATTAGTAAACTGGTGTGTTTTATTTAATTTCTTGTCTGTTTATCCTATAACTGCTCATCAAAAAAAGAAAATGAAACTGGATTCACACCCTGCTTGCCCTGAAGTACCTTAGCACTCAGCTGTGCTTAAGACTTCATATTCTTCAACCTTTTATTCTAACAACTTTCTTAAGTTTATAAGAGCAATATTTAAAATCTGTTTCTTATCATGGACTTTGCCCCCCACCATTTTATTTATTTTTGGCTTGTTTAGAGTTCTTGCTGTAAGAAGTTGAGATGTATACCTGTATACCACAGCCATGGCTGTTGGCAATGCAGTTACAAAATACAGTTTGAGCAATGATGGGCTAAGCAAGCTAAGATACCATTTTAGTATGCACTTTCTGTCCCCACATTTCTGGCATTACATAAGCAGCTAAGAGACTGCTTTGTGAAATTTGTACCATAACCAAATCCTATATCACATTTGCTTAATGATATATATATATATATATATATATATATATATATATATATACACACACATTTAATTTCACTGTTTTTTTTTTCAAATAAACCAGATAACTAGCAAATACTGAAAACAGTAACATACTATGTATATGTGCTATGGAGGAAACGTGTGTGTGTGTGTGTGTGTGTGTGTGTGTGTGTGTATATACTTCCTTTTCCTACCCTCCATCTAACAGAATCAATTTACAAATGGTGAAAGAGTGTGTCTTCATTAAGTTCATCATAAAATCTCACTTTTTTGTGCATGTTAAACAAATATCTTATTTCAAGAAGCTAGAATGAGATTCTTTGTAACTACAGCCAATAAGGGAATTGTAGATGCAAATGAATCTAAAACACCATGAATATATCACGTTTCAGAAGCAAGTCTTTCATTAAAACATGTAAAAGTGTTCCAGATTTTGGTAGACACTGCTTATATTGTAATTCAGATCTTCTAACAATAAAATGTAATAACATTAGGGGAATGTTAATATTTTTTTTATTTTACTGGATGTCTAAACCCACTGGGCACAGATGTCCCTTTTCTTGGGGGACCAGGGAGCACTATCTGATTAAGTGACTTACTTAGAGTCATAAAGTAGGCAAATTAGCATACAAGGAAGGGCTCAAACCCTGTATCATGGACAGAGAAAGCACCAAATTAAGAGCTCAGAGCTTTAGTCCTCTGCACTGCCAACTAATGCCAGCAGTCCACTTGAGAGTAAGGTGTTTGTTGGCACCTTATTATCAAGGGGTTTATTATCATTAAGGAGACATCCAAACAAGTTATTAAATATGAAGTGGACAAGGATGCAGACTGTCAATCATCTCTAGATAACAGTGCAACTTATGGATACTTTTTTCTTAGGAAATCGTATTGTTTCTCTGGCAACATTGGCAGTGATTCACTACCCCCCCCCCACCGAGATTCCTCTTTTCCACACAGTTGTACAGTCTAGGAGTTGTTATAGTGTTATATATTAAAAGGAGGGTGTGGGGGCAAAATCCTCCAGGGGATGTCCAGGGTTTATCCATGAAAAAAGTACTTATTTTGGTTTGTTTTTTCTTTTTCTTTTCTTTTTTTGAGGGTGTCTGAAGCTTCAACCAGTTGTGTTCATCTAGCTGGGGCGTAAAACAATAGTTGCATAGGAGCACACAGTAGAAGCCATTAAGTCTGTCTTTGTTATAGTACTCTTCATTGCTGAAGGCAGCGAAAACATATTATACAAACAAAATGAGCATAGCACAGACTTTTTAACAGTTACATTTTAATTCTAGGAAATACAACAGTGTGTTTATAGCTTCTGCCACTTTTAACCATTCCAGAGAGTTAATTCTGTTTCTGTTACCTCTTTACCATTTTAGGACTGGATGTAGTAGTTGAAATGGTTTGTTGCAGACTCTTATTACTCCCCCAACAGAATTTTTGTCATATTTCATCAGAGTTAACAAATCCTTTAGTTTAATCCTGTCTGGTGTCATAAACTGGTCACTACTGAAAACCTCAGTATTTGCAAAGTCACAATATTTGCTTACAGACTGGACTTTAATTTCAGAAAAAAAAATCTTAAGACAGAAACGCTTATCTTCCTCAGATAAATATTTCTATAAATAATGCTAATGAACACCTTGACATTTGGTAAATAAAGAAAAGAAACTGGGAAACACTTAAATTGATATTTCTGCATTGTAAAAAAGGTACAAACCAACAACAGATAAATACATCATCATTAGCAATAGGAACTAAGAGAGGAACATTCATTTGCCCGTTTTGGTAAAGAAAATATCAAATACAAATTTATAATAAGTGTGTTTTTGTGCTTGGTAGAAGTAAAAATGTATGTTAACATGTGTCTAGTATGCAGTTTATGCCAAACTACAACTTCCTTAGGTCAGCCCCTTTCCTGATCAGAATAGCTTAAATATCGAACTGACTATAGTTCAACTTTTGCCACAAGGTGAAATCATCTTGGAGAAAAAGTTTGAGCATTGGGGAGAGACATTATTTTAATTATGTTAATTCTTCCTTGTAGGTAAACCAGAAAGTGAAGTAAAGTGCTTCTTCAACATGTTGACTACAGATATGCCCACTGGATTTTATAATTGCTAAAGGGTGAATTTACTGAAATACCAAGAAACACATATGGTCCAGGTCTGAGTAGGGGAATTCTTGATACATATCTAAATTACAAGAAAATATGTTTTGGTAACTAATTGCACATTACTTTCTAGGTATCAAATTATGTTGAAATAAGTGATAAATCAATAATTAAAAATAAATAAATGTCTGCATATATAATTATAATCCTATAAAGTATATACCTGAAATCAAAGAACTTTGATACATTTTATCTAAAAGAGATCCATGGTAAGTCTAAAAAGAGTAGGAAAAATGTGACTCTTCTGTCTAACCACTTAACTTTGATATCATTATTAGGTGGTTGCACCATTAATGATACAAATCTTTTTACCAAATTAATAAAAGCTCAAATATATTTGCAATGTGACAGAACAAATGTTTTGATAGTATCTGATGAACACATGTAAAAATCAGTGGTACAAATTTCCTTAGTCAAAATCTGATTGGTATAGTGTGGTTTGAAGAAGGCACTCTGTTATCACTAGAATGGTCATGTTAACTGTTAGAAATTATATCATAATTTACTTCAAGTAATTACTGATTAAATCACTTAGTAATAGTGCTGTAATCAGTGTTTAAAGCATTATTAAATTGCATGGGTTCTTTACCATTTTCACATATTATTGCATAGAGATCTCCGAATAATCACGTAAACAGTTACATAAAATTCAGCAGAGTGTATATTGTAAATAATCCAGTTAGAATCTGGTCTTTACTACAACCTTATTAGATGGCTGTTTACTAAGCTAATAAATTAATGGGTTGTATGTAAAGTCCATATATTCATTTACTTCTTGGCAGTGGATTTCACACTTTTTTTTCATTTCTAAATAAGTAAATTAATGGTGTGGTTGTGTAATGCTTTATAATACCAAAATGGCTAGATTATGTGATCAGGATTTGTTTTAAGTCTACCAAAGTGATCAAAAGAATCAAAAATATATTATTTTAAACATTTCATACAATAATGATTAATGACTGAACTGTTAGGAGCTACATCAAAATATTTTTCTTTGAATAACAAAGCTTGACCACATACATACCATAATTCTATGTATTTTTTCATGAAGTGAAAGCCTTATGATTTTTGAGTATAATCATTTTAACATAGATTGTTGTGAGCTACATCAAAATATTTCCTTTAAATTATATAGATTGATCAAATACTAATCTTAAAATTATTTGCATTTAAGTATAATAATGTTGACATGCAGACTAACCATGTCATAATTTTTGTTCCATAAAGCTCTAATTTCTAAACTTAGAGGAAGAAAAGTTTTCACATGGTTTTAAATCAACAGTTTGAAGGTTCCCCGTGTTGCAATGAGACATATGGGATGATCATTTTTATTTCATCATAAACCTGTCAATTTTATATAGTTACCAGGATGTGTACATTTGGAAACGTTATTTGTTCAATGTCCATCAATTAATTTGTTTAGCAGAGTAATGAAAAAAAACCTGGAGGCAAACACAACTTATAAAGATTAAATGATTTGCAGTGTCTTGAGTAAAGAGAATTAGGTCTTGTGTGTAGAAAAGTTACATGACAAAGAATGATTTTGATCTTAGACTTTGGTATGTGCAGAGTTTAATTTTCATATATCTGCTAAATTCATAAATTCATAGACGGTTACTAATCTAACAAATAAGGGGCCTTCCTTACCCTAACAACGTTTTTGAAAGAATAATGAAATCCTGTATCCAAATAGGACACTGAAACAATAATAAAAGGATGAAAACTGTGGCAGTCTGGTAAATGTTGAAAGGAAGTAAACTGTTGCAATTTGCTTCAAGTGAGATGACACACGCACTACAGATTCCAATTTGTGTAAATATTTGTCAGGATTAATGCTGGCCACATTCCAATGGAAGAAAGGCAATTATGTAAAGATACTGAGAAACATATAAGATAATAATGCCTGACATGTGGAAGGCAAATAATGAATATTATTAAAGTGTTAAATCACTATTAGACACAAACAATATAAGATAAGAATGCCTACAATTATATAAAAGGCTCAAAATAAAGGTTTACTGCTATTGTTAAACCACTAAAGGTTATTTTTCTCACAAACCATGTCCCAGCATACCACAGTGTCATGGAATGACTTTTAACTTTAAAGTCATGTGAAAAAAGTATTGCAAATACAATTTCCTGTATCTGTCATAGACTATTTTTCAATGTATAGCTGAATTATTTTCTTCAAAATAATTTACATGTTCCTTCATACACATTAAACACGCATTGTATTTTTCTTTCTTTTACGTAAGTATGCCAATTAACATTGTAGAAATATGAATTTCATAACTGAACAATGACACATCATAAGATAATAAGCTATATATACTTATCTAGACAATTAATAAAATAATTTCTTCTTTATGAAGGACCTCAATCCAGTCCATCTTACCTTGCAAAATTATTGACTCATTCTATATTCCTGGTCAAATATTTAAAGGACCAGCTATGTTAAGTTTACCTTCAGCAGCTGCATCACACTGATAAATTAAAAAAAACTCCTATTCAGTTTTTTAATTGGGTGCAAACATTATGATCTTCTATTTCATTCAGAAGTGCTGCATAGTGGAACAGATACCCTATGATTTTGTAAACTTGTAAAATGTCAAGGACCAGTCTGACATTTATGATATTGCTTTATGTTAGCATGGCTGAAAAAAAATGTATTGTTTAGCACATGTTGTAATTTACGTATAACTGGACAAAGTATAGCTGAGTCATCAAGGCACTGCTGGACTGACTTGAGCCATTGTCCATATTTTTTATGTAAAACCTGC
>NC_056732.1:1397471916-1397491916 GCF_019279795.1 Protopterus annectens | reverse complement strand
AAAGGAGTTTAATGCTTAAAGCATGTAAATATGTATTTTTACTTTGCTGTTGCAATCAGTCATTAAGAAAAGCACTAATTTTTTTAAATAAATTCCAATCACAATTTCTAATTATTAATTGTATATGACCACAGAATTTTATCTTTAGAATCTTTCCAATATTTTATTATGTTTAACACTGATGTGCTTTTTGTATTTTTTTTCTCCAGCTTAAAGCTGTCTGTTAGTCATTGTTTTTAGTACTGTTTTAAGGTCACATTGGGGTTTATCCTGTTCTTATATGGAATTTTCCCACTGTTTATTGCCATTTGTATTTATTGCTCTGTATCAGGTTACTGAAGACTAAAGTGTTTGAAACTTATTCTGTTGAGTATGTAGTTTATTTACATTTTTATTGTGTTGTTATTGTTATTATAAATATAAACATTACCCCAAAATACTTGGCTGCTATTTTATTTCTATTACTTAGATGCACTAAAGTGGGTTTGTGTGCACTGGTGGCAAGGTGGTGGCTTATATATGAATACCTACAATGTGAAATGAAAGAGTGAATGATGTGGTTACTAGCCCAATGAGTCCAACATCACTGAAATTGCCTCCATACATAAATGGCAATGAAGCCCTGCAGCTTTTTTTACTATTTTTATGCATTTCACAAATGCCGCTGATTTTGTGTTATGCATGGACACACTAAGATTTGTTTCAGTGCAACTGTAAATTTCTTGCTAATAGTAAATGTAGTGCTACTCCGGTGGAAAGTACAGTTGTGTAAGAACTTGCCATAACTATAGATGTCCTACTGATCTCTTTTGCAGTATTCCAAACAGTTGTGGTTATCCCGCCAAATAACCTAGAAGTTTGGATGTGGTACCAAAGCTATAACCTTTCACAGAGCTATAGGTCTGATGTATGACCTATGCCAACGTGTAAAGGTACTGTACATAAGCAGATGTATGAGTGTGAAAACTTCAGACTATCTTGAGACCAAGAGACCTAGAGACATCTGAGGATATAGACAGGAAAAGGTCAGCTAAGAGAGAAGAAGGCTTAAAATGGCTCCCCTCAGTCCATGAGAAGAAGGGCAAAACTTAGTCAAAGACATATAAGGGGGATGTAAGGGTGGGAAGAAATACCATAACAGTGATCAGTAGGGTATCTACTGTTATGCTAAGTTCTTATACAACTATACAATGTCTTTCTTTAGATCACTATTGCAGTATTCCAAGCAGTTGGGTGATTCCCAAAGCTTAGTGAGTGGTATGGGTGGTGGGATCAGTCACAGGAGAGCTGCCAATCAATCCAGATAGAAATGATCTGGCAAAGGAGGCTCTGGATCTAGAGAAGGCATCTACATTGTATTGTTTGTTAAAAGTATGCACAGAAGGCCACGTTGTTGCTTTTAGCATGGTACTTGAGTCAATACCTTTTGTAAAAGGCTCCAGAAAAGGCCACTGCTTTAGTGGAATGACCTTTTACAGCAGAAGGTAAAGATTTCCCATGGACAGTGTAACAAAAGAAAATGGACTTAGAAATGCAGTTAGCAATAGTTTGCTTAGAAACCGGGTTTCCCAACTTAGCTTCTTGAAAGGGAACAGACAACTGATAAGTCTTGTTTAAGGACTTGTTCTTGTCCAAGAGAAATCTGAGCTATCTATGGACATTCAAGAAATGAAGGATTTTCTCTCCCTTGTTCCATAGGCTAGGGAAAAAAGTAGGAAGACTGATGACCTGATTTACGGATAGCTCACTGACCACCTTACAGACAAATGAGGAGGTGGAGACACCCTGCCCTTATAAAAAATAAGGAAAGTTGGGGATGCCATCAGGGCTTGGAGCTCTGAAACTCTTCTTGCTTAAGAAAAGGGCTGCTTGAGGTATGATTTCCAAGTACAAAATTTGAGAGAGGCAGAAGCTTCTGGTTCAAAAGGAAGTGGAGTGAACTTTTCTAGGATAAAGTTAAGGTCATAAGAAGGTGAAACAGCTTTCCTAAGAGGTTTTAAAGGGAGGGCACCTTTAAACTGTTTTACCTCCACTCTGGAAAGAAGAGGAGGTGTCTAGAGATAAGCATGCATAATTATTGATAAGTGTGCCTTACTTCAGTAGGCAAGACCAGCTTTAAGTAGCTCATGAATAAGAGAATATAGTAGGAACCCCAGATTGTAAAGGGTCCTGTTTTCTAGCATGAAACCAAACAGAAAATCTTTTCCATTTGGATATGTAAAACCTTCTAGTGATAGGTTTCCTGGCCACCTGAAGAACCTGTAGCATGTCCTCAGAAAAGTGGTGTTTGAAAGGTACCAGAATCCTATCACCCATAATGTCAGACTAAGAGATGATAGATTGGAATGAAGTGGTGAGGCCATATGCTGTGTGAGCAAGTCCATTTGTCAGGCTTACCTCTCAACCTCTTAGAGCAAGACATCTGGACAAAGCCTAAAATAATGGGATACAAAGACCCCAAAACGGGGACATATTTTTACATACTGCTCTTATAAACTTAGAAAGTTGTTAGAATAATAAGGTCTGTGTTAATATGTATCTTTTCAAGGGTTTGAAGTCTGAAACTGAAACATATGTCATTAAGTTGCTAATTTGCTAGATAACCACACATTTTATGAGGAATGAAACAAAAATATGAGGCAAAAATCTGGACATTCTGCAAAAGTCTGTACAGTTAACAGGTATGTCAGGTAACTTGTGGTGATGACCCATGACTAGGTGTTACAGAATCAATGCTGCCTAGGCCAAAAAGGAGTCATCAGCAATATGTTTGAATTGTCTTTCTGGATCATTAACAAGACCTTGGGAAGTAGTGGCAGAGGATGGAAGGCATAAAGAAACTTCCCTTCCAAGGAAAATCCAAGGCATCCCTCCTTCCTGCCTGAGGACAAGGAGTCCTGGACCAAAACAGCTGTAGTCGTTTATAGGTTCATAAGTGTTTACTAGCCTTATGACTACAAGGGCCTTTTAATAGAAATAGATCCAAGAGGTGGTGACTATAAGAGTTTATTGGCATATAAAGAGACATGGTGGCAAATATGGTTGGATGCCACCACTCCACCAGGTTTAAATGAATGTATTTCAATTAAATCATTATTATATTCATAGAAAAAGTAATTAGTTAAGAAAGTACTATTACATAGGAAGAAAGAAACATTTTTTAACTAAAAACATATAATAATAAAATTTTTAACTAAAAACATATAATAATAATTTGAAAACATATATTTATTTGTATAGAATTAATTGTATAGAATTTTTTGATTGTAATGGTTGTACATATAATTATTTATTTGACACAACAGTAGATGAGAACATAGGAGTATACATAGAATTATATTATTGAATTAGTATTTATATACAGATTTTATAAGATTTTATACAGATTTTAAGAACATTTCTTAGTGATAATTTTAGTAATTTTAGTAAATTGAGTAACTTTGATGAATTTTTTTATATATGTATACATGTGTACACATATTTCCTAACAATGTTCAGTAATGATGAATCAATAAGTATTAACAAGTATTAATATTTATGAATTATGTATAGCCTTATCGGGTGACTGAATAGACAGTTCGCAGTCATAGTAATATATTATATTACATTATATTAATTAGTATAGTTATGCATTATAGTATATTTTTATTAAATGTATTTTTTTATTAAATGTATTATTTGTTTATAATATATATAAGAAAGGAAAAAAAATTTTGATGAGCGAAATTTGATGGCATTGCCAGGGATGCTAATATTTTATGCTAATGAAGAGTGAATACAACTGTAAGGAAAGGTAAATATTTTTTTGGCGCCACTGAAGTTATTTAAACAGCGTAATAGTCAAACGCTTTAGTTCTGATGAAGACCAGCTGATTTGGTTGAAAGCGCTTAACATAGTTAAACAGTTCGCCTTGTTTGTCTGTATGTGCTTTTAGTGTTTAGTCGTATCAGTCCGTTTTTATTATTTTGTGTACTTTGACTTCATTAAATTGTGGATTTACTATATTTCTGGCAGTCGTGAGCAGTTATTGGTGGAACCAGAGAATTATTGTGTATAATGCTGGATTCTGACACTGCCTTCAGTAGGAGGAAGCATCGGTAAGTGATGTCCCTATCTGGGTCTATATTAGAATATCGAAGAGTTAAAACATCGAATGTTCAAATATCGACCCCTATTCAGTGAACGCTTGAAATAGTGAAGCTGCAGAACACCAAATATTTTCCTAGGGAAATTATTTGGTGGGCCATTTCTGCGGCTTCGCTATTTCCTCAACTGTGGTGCAAAGTTGATGGACCGGGTTAAGGTAAGTGTGCGAATGGACCGAGGTAAGGTGAGTGCGTGATAGGGACCTTAGGGATAAGGAGCAGGTAAGGTGAGTGTGCGATAGTTAGGGACCTTAGGGTTAGGGAATGGGTAAGGTGAGTGTGTGATAGTTAGGGACCTTAGGGTTAGGGAGTGGGTAAGGTGAGTGTGCGATAGTTAGGGACTTTAGGGTTAGGGAGCAGGTAAGGTGAGTGTGTGTTAGTTAGGGACCTTAGGGTTAGGGTTGGGTTAAGGTAAGTGGATAGCTAGTAGTGTATGTACGGTTTAGTGTAGGGTTTTGTGAAGTGTGTATGTGTGGATTATGTATTTTGGTGTGCTTGTGCTGTGTGTGTGTTTTCTCGGAACAGTGAATTTTTTCCCTTGGAAAACAATTGCTGTTCTGAGCGTTCGAGTATATCACATTTCGAGATTCTAAGGTCGAGCTTATGGTGTTCGATATTTTGGAATTTTGATAATGTGATATAGACCCTCCCTATCCATGTGGAAAAATAAGATGAGCATTTTGAATATAATGCTTGAAGTTCTGACATTATCCAAATGAAGTAAGTGCAACTAATAGGACAGAGTTCCAGGTAAAGAACTTTAGATTACATTTGGACATAGTTTGAAAAGAAGACTGTGTCAAAGTACGTTTTACCAACTGTATATCCCATGGTGGTATAGGATCTTTGTAAGGAGGACTAAGTAGAAGAAAACCATTAAAAAATGCTTTGCAAAGTTGAGAGGCAACCAGAAAAGAATTAAGAAAATCTACATAAAATTCGCAAAAGGTTGTGAGTAGAAGTTAGGCAGTCAATAAACTAGCACACTCTTAAAATAAACTGGCTAAAAATTCAAGGACAGAATGTATCGGAGCTGTGAAAGCTTCTACTTTATACTGCTCTACTCAACAATGAAAAAATCTTCTCCATAAATTTCTGTAGAGATTCCTTGTATAGAGTTGTTATGGGAAGGTAATAGAATGGAACAGATGGGCAAAAAAGAAAGCATAGGTTGCCTGGCTATCAATATAATGAGAAAAAACATGCAGGCACTTTTAGGCTAGAGATGTGCAGATGAATCATGCTTGTTAGGTGAGATAGAATTTCTGTAGACAGATCTAAAATCAAAGGTGAGCACACAAAAAAAAGAGGTCAGTGGAAGGGGAACCATCTTAGTCGAGGTCAGTAAGGTACTGTGAGGATGGCTTGTTCTTCAACGTGGCTGCTTTCTGAAGTAATCTTTATTAAGATGCATTGTAAGTGCATATCACATTTTGTATTCTTCCACCTTGTTGTTGTACATGCTTAGTTTACACAAACAGTTTCTTCCATTTAAATATGCAATTTCATTTGTCTCAATTCTGTACTCCTGGGCACAGAATGAAAAAATGTCCTTATGATAACTGAATGAATAAACTAACAAACTGACAAATAAATAAATAAATAGACCATGTCTGTCACTTTGTTGCTGAGACACAAGTTGTGAAGAAGTAAGATGGACCTGCTAAAGTTGACGGCTATCACGTTGAACTTTCTCGGAAAATGGGCTACAATTACAAAGCAGTTGGAAGAAAATCACCCATTACCACCCCTTCAGTATATATAATTTTACCACCTTAGGGGACAAAATGTATTCCCCAGGAATTGTCCACTCCATCCAATCTGGGAAGCATCCATGGTCACTGTGGCCTTGGGCTGAAAAAAAGAAATGACAGGCTAGCACAGTTCTTTTGACTGCATCCACCCAGAAAGATAACCTTTGCTTAACTGAGTTATTGTTATCTTTAATCAGCACATGTTGAGAGACAGTTTATCATTGTGTTTGTAGCATCTATTCTTGGTAAAGAAGTAGGACTATTGCCATTGACATTGACATTGATCCCAGAATTTGCAGAATGAATCCTGCTGATATTCCGGTACTACCAAATATTTTCTGAGTTATTGTTTGTACTCTGTAAAGGGGTAGAAATGCCAGGATAGACACTGTGTTGAAAAATTGTTCATATAAACTCTAATATGCAGGTCAGTTAGAATTGTGACTTGTTATATCCTGAACTGTGGATAAGCCTACCACTTGGTCGGAGCAGTAACGAGCCCGTTGTCCCAAAATAGAAATGTTTGGGATCCTTGCAAAGTTAAAGTGAGATACCAGTACTGTGACACACTTGGTGAACACCCTGAGGGCTGTGGTTAGGCCAAAAGCCTGGACTCTGAACTGGTAATGACTGGCTCCCAGCCTAAATTGTAACTACTTCCTGGACTGTCTATTCATTGTATGTGATAGTACTAATCCTGAAGGTCAAGCAATCTCATCCAGATGTCCTGCTCAGAAGGGGAAAAATTAGACTGAACCAAGACTAATTAGGACTTAGTGTGCTGAACAGAATTGCTCAGCACACCGAGATTTAAAATCAATCACCAGTATCCTATTTTATTTAGGCACTAGAAGAATCTTGAGTCAGTTACAGATTCTGTTCATCTAGATGGAACTTTCAGATAACTCTAAGCTGCTTCTTGGGTAACAGGGGTGGAAGGGAAAAAGTGAATGATATAATGTCAGCAAAAGATTCTCTGCAAAGAAATGGCCTTTGTTATGATTAGCCTTGCTTCCTGGAGTAGAGATAAGAGATTCCTGAGTGTCTGCAGAGGAAGTCACTGAGGTCTTCTTTCAGGAGTGCTGACAGAGTCTAGCAGAAGTATCTCTAAACTCTCAGAATTGTGGGAGTCCTCCAACACTGGGAGTTTTTCAGAGACCTCAACCTCATTACCATAATCAACAGAACATGTTGGAGGGACAGGTTCATAACACAGAGACTGCCAATGCTATGGAATAGACTTCCCATACATGTCAAGCAGAGCACCTCACTGGCCCTCTTAAAGAGAAATCTTGATGAGTAGATGGAAAATAGAAAATTCACCCCAGGGATCACTCCAGTGGCTCTACTTGACAGAGGCAATGAGAACTATGGTCGGGTGGCATGATGCCAGGGTAATCATATGGGCTAGGCTTGTAAAGGCTCTAGGGCCATTAGCCTAGTACACACCTATGAACCTATGATAGCTTAATACAGCCAGTCATGTTTGGGGAATTAAAGGGAGTCTTGTATAAACAGTCCCAAAAGTAAGTCTCCAGGAATTGATAGGCTCCGAGTGGAGCTAAGGAAAGAAGCAGGAGACATGCTAACATGCATACACTGCTGAAGCTATAGAACTAAATCATGGCTATGGGGCAGGTTCCCAGCTCTTCAAAGCAGGCAGTCATGGTCAAGATTTTTAACGATGGAAAAAGAAAGGGATATTCTGCCTCATACAGGTGGATATAAATTTTACAAGCATGATAATAAAATTGTTATGCCCCTAATAGCAAAAAGAATGACTGTACTGATCCCAGGGTTGGTATTTGAAGAGCATACAGGGTTTGTGATGGGGAGCCAAACATTCAATATCATGAGTCTAGGCCAAATAAGAGAACCTGCAAAACTATATCATAAAAGGTCATGCTCCTACATCTCAGAGGTGAAAAGACGTTCAAAAAGGTGAGACAGGTATACTTGCAGAAAATACTTGGAATGTTTGGACTACATGTAAGATTTATTAATCTAATCTTTTCCATCTGCCAGAACACTTCTGCAAGAATTAAGACACATGAAGGGATGTCTCATTTGCTATACCTTGAGCCGTATGCACACACCATAAGATCTCTGGATATTACAAGATACACGCCCAATTGAATTGAACATAGTATATCATCAGCTTATGCAACTAATCCAACATATCTGCAAAACTTCCATAAAGACTTAGGAAAGATGTTTAACAACTTATATAAGTTATCAGGTTATAAGGTAAATGATAGGAAAACCAAGGCTATCATGGTAAATGACTTGCCAACCCTACAGTTAAAGTCGCAATATTCAGGTTTATGGATGTATACAAAAAGTCAAATACCTAGGGAAATTGTTATTCTCCACACTTCCTGTCTCAGCTTTGAAGTAATATAACTATTATCCTGAATGTACATAAGTACAAAACTGGAAACTTTGGTTAGAATTAGATCACAAAATTCAGGGAGATGCCTCTTTTTATTGCCCTGGTAGCTGTACCCCTTTCAGGCATTCCCTTCGAGAAGTTTCTCAAATCAATACATTTGTTGATTCATTTTATTTTTGTTGGGAGAACCTAGGATTTCCAGGGATAAACTAGTAATGGGCATGAATTGGGGAGGTCATGGGGTCACAGATCTGCAGAAATATTTAAAATTGCCTTGTAATTCTCCATCTCTCACAAAGCAAAGTTGTAACTAACTGTTCTTTTCTATCAGGGTCTAACATTGTGGAGTTATTACAGGGATTTTGTTGAAAGTGTTAAATAGGGAAAGGACATTATTTAAATGAGCATTACTCATTAATGACAGTTAAAATGCTCTAAGGAATGAGTATATGAGCCCATGGAAAAAATATATACTTCCTATATGGAACTTTAGGGGTGAGAGGTTTGTGAATATGAGCAACCAGCAACTGAGAAACACAAGAATTCAGAACTGGGCTAAGTTAAGGAAAGCTGCAGAATGCTTGGAATGAAGAATGAGTTTGACTTAAAGGAGGTTTTAGGTTGGAATATGAGGGATTATTAATGTAGGCTATGAAAAGCAGAATATATCCAGTCAAGGAGACTCTCAGACCTGGCCTGTTGAATATACACACCCAGCAAAGTCAGACCATGTCCCACGAGAAAAACAGATAAATGAAACATAAAAGGGAATCAGGTAGTTAGACAAGAAAGGGATGAACAGCTGGAAGGAAAGTTGGAGAGGGATATTAGAACTTAAAATGGAGCTCTGGAAGAGTGTTTGTAGCCTTATCAAGTATGCTATCTAAACCAGAAAATGGAGTATCTTTGCATGGAAATGCTTGCATAAATATTTTTATATGCCTGCAGTGCTACATTATATATATCCTACATATAATGAGGAAAGTTGGAGATGTAAATCTGGGACTGTGACTGATGATCTCATGTATATTTGGCAATGAAGAATTGTAGATCATTTTAAGTATCAGTTGCAAGAACTATTCAGTCAGACATTAGCCATAGAAATAAAACTAAGATACTGTTTTTAGGTTCATAGGTTCATACGAGGCTATTTGCCCTAGGGCATTTATAAGCCTAGCCAGAATGTGTTTGGCTTTCGCCACCCATTTTAAATTTATTTTGCTATGCCCTTTTTCGAGGTTAGTATACTGTGCCTCTGTCTAACAGTGACACAGAAGTGATACCCGGGGTAAACCTACGATCTCCCATACACTCATCAAGATTCCTCTTGAAGAGATTCAATGAGGGACTCTGCCTAACCTGGACTGGGATTTTATTCCAGAGTGAAGGGAGCCTCTGGGTTATGAATCTGTCCCTCCAGCATGTCCTATTTATTTCAGTGCTGAGGTTCAAGTCTCTTGAGCGCGTAGCTCGATGGGATTTGAATTTTCTAAGGTGCAGCATGTCCATTAATTCCGGGTTGGACATGGCTTTATACGTCAGGCACAGATCGCCTCTGAACAGGCGGTATGCCACTGAGTAGAGCTGGAGTTACTTTAACCGGGCAGTATATGGCATCTGTTTGAGCCCTTTGATCCTCTTGGTGAGGTACTTTTGGGGTCTTTCAGTTGCTGCAGGTGTCTGGTAAGGTACATCCCAAAAGGGGCATTGTACTCAATTATGGGCCTGATGAGGGATGAGTAAACAGGCACGATGGCCTCCCCGATCTAAATGTGAGTCCCTTCATGATTAGGTGGGCTATATAAAATGTTTTTTTAACCACTTTGGCCACGTGGTTGTCAAATGAGAGATTGCTATCAACTTGGGTCCCCAGGTCCCTAATTACTTCTTCTGTACCTAATGGATTACCACCTATGTGGTAATTTGTGGGCACTTTGTTTTTGCCAAAGGGGATGACTATACACTTTTTGGCATTTAGCTTGAGGCCATGGCTCTGGCACCAGTTGTGTGTTTCTATGAGGCCCTTT
This sequence comes from Protopterus annectens, assembly GCF_019279795.1. Lineage (NCBI taxonomy): Eukaryota > Metazoa > Chordata > Ceratodontiformes > Protopteridae > Protopterus > Protopterus annectens. The sequence goes on along the minus strand of NC_056732.1, from coordinate 1,397,481,597 downwards.
TGGAGGATGCTTGTGTCGGCTGGAGAGTCGATTATGGTGCCCAGTTTGCAGTCATCTGCGAACTTGGTCAGCCACAGTCCTTCTGTGTTGGCTTGTACCTCCGAGAAATATATACCGAACAAGAGAGGTCCCAGGACTGAGCCTTGTGGGACACCACTTGTAACTAGTTTGGAGTCTGACATGGCTCCAGCAATTCTAACCATGTGGGTTCTGTCCTTGAGCCAGTTTGCAATCCATCTAGTGACATAGGGGTTTATATTTAAGCTGGTGAGCTTATCTATAATGCCTGAGTGGGGTATTGTATCGAAGGCTTTAGCGAGGTCCAGGTAGGCTGTGTGGACCACCTTCCCCCGTCAATCACCTTGGTGACTGTTTCAAAGAAATCAACCAGGTTTAAAAGGCAGGATCTGCCCTTAAGAAAGCCAAACTGGGTAGGATCCAGTGTCTGTAGGTCCCCAATATCTTTATTTATGAGGTCCATGATGATCCTTTCCATAGCTTTGCAGACTAAGCTAGTCAGGCTTATGGGGTGATAGTTTCCAGGATCCGTTGAGGCACCACCTTTATGGAGAGGGACCACTGTTGCTGTACGCCACTCTTTGGCCACATATCCTGTACTAAGGCTGAGATTGAACAGTAGTTTTATGTTTGGGTTTAGCTCTTCTTGGAGTTCATGTAGGATGCAGCCCGGGACACCATCTGGTCCCATTGATGCTGTGTTTTTTGCTTTGGAGAGGGCGGCTCTTACCTGAGCATCTGAGATGTCAGGGGGGCAGCACTCTGCTGGGATAGATATTTGCCCTTTTGGTGGGGAGGAGGGGGAGAAGTTTGCACTGAACCTGTCAGCTAGGATGTTGGCAATGTCTGTGGGTTCAGTGTATTTTTGTCATTTTGGACTAATTCTGAGCATATCTGGGAATTACCACCCAGGTTCCTAACATAACTAAAGAAAGCCTTGTGATTATCCTTAGTGTCCTGTGCAATTTTTCTCTCAAAGCTGGCCTTAGACAATTTTATGAGTGCCTGTAGTTTTTTGCTAATACTGATCAGTGATGCCTTCCCTTTTTGGGATTTTGCTCTATCATTTAGTAGCTTCCTCCTTCTATTGTATCGTTTGTTTATGGCTGGCGTCCACCAGACAGGACGTCTGCCTTTGGAGGATTGGGTCTTGGTTTTATTCGGGATTGCATGATCCATGCATTCCTGAAGGTGTTCATAGAATGCGTTTATAAAGGATTCTGCGGTCTGAGCCGTATTTTCCACAGGCCCGGGGGCTTTGAAGGATTCCACCTCGGTTTTGAGGAGTGTGAAATTTGCTTTAGAGAAGTTTTTCACTGTGGTTTTCTGGGCAGGGGGTGGGGTCGGGATGTGAATATCCAGTGAGATTAGTTTATGGTCTGATCTTACCAGTGAGGGATACACTTCTGGTCTGGAGCATAGAGTCCCCATGTTGGTGATGATCAGGTCCAGTATGTTTTCCCCTCTTGTGGGAGTGGTAACAAGTTATTCCATAGCATTTGAGTTTATAAATTCTAGGAACCTTTGGGCTAGGGTGTTGGAGCTAGAGTAATGCTCCCAGTCTATGTTTGGGTAGTTGAAGTCGCCTAATATAATGGTGTTTGGAGAGACCTTCATATTTTCCAGTGTTCTCAGGAAGGCCGAGTGGGGTTCCTGGGTTTGGGAGGGTGGTCTGTAGCAGGCTATAAACTGGAAGGCAGTTTTACCCACTGTTAGTTGCACATGGATAGTCTCTGATGCTTCGTGCTTTGCCACCAACCTGGAGGTGTGGGTATCTTTGATGAATATCGATACTCCCCCCTCCTTTTGTGGTTCGGTCCAAGTTTTGGGGCCAAAAAGCATGGTATGAGGTATAATCTGGTAGTGCTGGGGTGCTCTCGGGAGCCCTGAACCAGGTTTCTGTTACTGCACAGATATCAATGTTCTCCATGCTCAGGATAGTTTCGAGTGCGTGCACCTTGAGGTTTAGACTTCTGGCGTTGAGTAGCATTACTCTTAGTTTCTTATCCCTTGTGATACCCATGGAGGTGGGTTTGTCTTTTGAGCCTTGCCTAAAAAAGGCACTATAGGGGTAGAAAGAGCCTTTGCCAATATCTGAAAGCCCAGGGGTGACAGGTGCAAGCCGTCCCTAGCGAAGCATCGTGGCTTGTCGAGCATATCATCCCAAGCTGACAGGCATTGGATCCCCTTTGAATGACACCAGTACTTAAGCCAATTGTTGAAATTGATCATCTTGTCTTCATATTGTGGCATCATTCTTGGTGAGGGTAAGATGCTACTCAAGGTCAGGGTCATACCGGCCTGGGCTACATGCTCAGAGAGCTCCTTTATGTCTCTTTTCATGTAGTCCAGGGAGGTACGTCTCAGGTCATTCACACCAGCATGGACAATGACTGAGTCATATTTGTACTTGCCTTGGAGTGACCTGAGTGCTTGTGTTATGTGGCGGATCCTAGCGCCCGACAGGCTGCTCACCGTGACCCTCTCCTTGTTCAGCCTGGTGAGTGGGACGTCAGTGTGCCTGACGATAGAGTCACTTATTACAAGTGTATCAGGTGTGTTGTTTAGTCTTAAGGGCTGTGACTGTTCGGCACACTGGCTTTGTGAGATATGTGTTGCACGTGTTTTGTTTTGGGGTAGCGGTTGCTTGGGTGTCTGCTTTGGAGGTCTCTGCTGCTTCGGCAGATCTTTATTTAGAGCCTCTGAGTATGTTTTTGTGTGATTATGTGTTTGGTCTGCTGTCATGGTAGGTCTATGTGAGACTGGAATTGTAGTGAGTGTGGTTTCCTTCTCCTCCTGACTGGTTATGCCAGTACTGAGTTGAGAGAGCTTAGCCTCCAGTTTGGCTATATGGTTGCATCTCTCACATGTGTTGGAATTTGTTGGGAGGAGGAGAGGGTTGTCTGTGTACATGAGGCAGTTGTAACATTGCCTCAAGATTCCCAGATTCACCAGCTGGACCGGAGAGGAGATTGGCAACTGACCTTTGGACATGCTAGAATAATATTGGGAATTCCTTAATAATTGAAAACAAGGGCCAGTGGAGAGTGAGGGTGTAGTGCGTTTAATTTTTAGTGCTGACTTATATAATTGCTTTAGTGAGCAAGTGCCAGGTAACTTAAGTGCAATGTGTTACAGGTAACTTAAATGCAAAAACGACAAACAGCAACTTTCTTTCAAGTGAAACAAGAAAATAAGTACAGTAAGCAATGCAGATATCACTAGTGATCCACAGAAGCGCTGAGAAGCCGCGTATTAGGTGGAATTAGCGTTCCAGGGAAATAACAAGCAAACAAACAACAAGCATATAAACAAAGCTAGATTCAGCAGGCCTGGATCTAGTCTATGCTACAGCAAACAAGGTGTACCAGTTTCAGTAAGATACAGTTCAAATATTCATGCACTATAAACCTTTAACCAGAAATTCCCAGCTCAGAAGGGCAGAGTCCAGCCTCTTCTCCCACAAGAGTGCAGACCACAAACCTTCTTAATGTAAAATAACTGGCCTGAAGCCCAAGTGCTTAAACCAGAACTAATACACTTTAAGAATAACAGACACTGGGCTCTCAATCAGCAGTTCCCAACTTAGAAGGATGAAAGTTACCTGTCCTGCCACCACAGTGCATGCCACAAACCTTCCTAATGTAAAACAACTGGTCTGAAGCCCAAGTGCTTAATCCAAAAGACTTAGAATGATAGCTACACTTTAATCAAGTTACTAGCAGTAATAAATACAATTGAATACTTTAGAGAATGCCTGGATTAGTGCTCAAGGTACACAAACAAAGCTAGATCCAGCAGGCCCGAATCCAGTCTATGCCACAGCAAACAAGGCGCACCAACTTCAGTAAGAAGCAGTTCAGATATGCATGCACTATAAGCCTTTAACCAGAAATTCCAAGCTCAGAAGGGCAGAGTCCAGCCTCTCCTCCCACAAGAGTGCAGACCACGAACCCTCTTAATGTAAAATAACTGGCCTGAAAGCCCAAGTGCTTAAACCAGAATTAATACACTTTTAGAATAACAGACACTGAGCCCTCAATCAGCAGTTCCCAACCTAGAAGGATGTACTACAGTGCAGACCACAAACCCTCTCAGTGCAAAACAACTGGTCCGAAGCCCAAGTGTTTAAACCAAAAGGCTTAGAATGAGTTACACCAAGCAGTAATAATTACAATTGAGTACTTTTAAGATGATGCAAAAGTAAAATAAAGTAGGTAGAAACACAAGCACAGTAAAAGCAGATGAATTTTTTTTTTTTTTTTGAACAATTGCTGAGATCAAAGAAACAGATTTGAGTGCTGAAACTAGAAACCTGGTTAGTTATAAGAAAAAAAAACTATGTTAGAAGGGCTTGGGGGCTCAGAAGCTTACAAATAGTCTATACCACTTAACAGGAAAGGCAGGAAACAAGCTTAATTTTTTTTTCTGTTTCCCAGATGCTCTCTTAGTACACAGTAGGAGTGCCTGAAATCAGAATATGATCTCACTGCACTCAGTTGAGTGAGCAAATGAGATGGGCCCAGAAGGAGTATCCAAACACAAATTTACAAGAGGGGCGGGAAGTTTCAAGGCCACTAAGATTAACACCAAAACAAAAACATGGAGGGTGGGTGGGACTAACTGAAGAGCAGAGTCAAAACTTCCAGTTCAGTTAATATTCCTGCCACGGTTAAAATCAATTTAAATACTGTATTTTTTTAAAAAATCATCATTCAAATTTAGATCTGCCTCTAAACCAATCAGAAATGTTTTTCTTCTTTTAACAGTGGCGAAGAAGGCAAGAACAAGATAGATGGAAGGCAGCCTCCACTGCCTATCCACCACCACATATAAGGGAGGCAGAAGACTTGCAGAATGAATTACAAGGACTGGAGAGTAAAGCTGTAAGGGGAAAACAGAACAGACATCTTGAAAAATGGAAGGGATAGTAAAAGAGGGTATTTTTGCAATAATAAGACAATACAGGAAGACTGGAAAATAACACAAAAGTAGGATAAAGTCACAAAGAATCTTGACGTGTGCAAAATTTGATCTTTTGTTCTCTCTCGTTATTTTCTGTACTAATTCACAGAAGTTTTAAATTGAGGTTTTATTGTTTTTTTGATGCATATAAACAGAGCATATCTTTACGATATGAAGATATTGGGAAACAGTCACACAGTCAAAGCTGGGAACTGAAACTTAATTTTTTGCTGAATGTATTAAAACAATAAAGATGACAGTGAAGAGTTAAAGATGTGATGCAGTGAAGACTGGCAAAGATAATGCATCCTCATAATTTTCATCAGCTCATCATCATTGTAACACACCATCTTCATTGTCATCATTCTATTGTCTTAATTTTCATTGCCTCATTACATCATTATCTTCATCACGCATTCATGGTCACAAATATGTATTCATAATATTCATTATCTTTTTAGTTTTGGGAAGATGGCATAGTGGTGAAAATGGATGGAAATGAAGATACAGAACCTTAAGTACCACCATCTTATCGTCATTGCATCTTCACCAGCTTAATGATCGACATCTTAGACATCATATATTTATCTTCATTATTTTCACTCTATCTTCATTGTCATATTCATACCATCTTCAACTGTGTTGTCATTACATCTTCATAAAGTTATCATCAGCCTCACATTTATCTTTGTCAGCACTGTCACTATGACAGCTTCATTGCTGTCTTCTTCATATTCATCACATCCTCATCTGCAATGTCACTGCATCTTTCTCATCACTGATGTCTCACTCATCATCTTCAAATCTTTATCACTGAATCTTCACCATAATTTTCATTTTTGTAAAGGTCATTACCATCACCGCATCTATCTTCATCATCTTCATAGATGCACAGAATTTAAAAAATAACTTTTTTTTTTATTCTAGAACTAATCCATTCCACATCTAACACAACTGCACTTTAGTATAGCTCTACCATTCATATATCTTTAGTTTTTTTCCTAAAATTGATTAACCCTTGGAAGAGAACTATTAGTGTTACATCTGTATTATTGTATACCAAGTGTTAAAAGGAATCTAATCTTATTCTGTACTATTTTGCTTTCATTTGAATATAAATGCATGTATTTACTCTAACTGAGTGACTGTGCTGCATTTTGCTGAGAGCTACTACGGACTACAAAAAACACCTACTCACCACAACCCGTCAAACTGTGTTATCAATCACATGATCCGAAGGCTAGGTCACATGACACAATCATAAAGTAACCAGACAGCTGCTCAACAGTAAATACAAACATGTTTTACTGTACCTAATAAACATAGTTCCACTAAAATAGCTAAAGTAAAAAAGCTATGCATTTTATGATCAGAAAAAAACTACTTTTCATGATAAAAGCATAATTATGATAATTGGTTAAAAAAGTGCATGATCTTTAAAATCTATCAGAATTACCAGCCACTTTATGCACAAAGGGTTTTGGTTTATTTCATATAAAGGATGTCAGCTGATGTTAGTGTCAGAATGCTAGAAATGAGGATAGAACCCATAAGTAACTTAAATCCAAATAGCACTGAGAAGATGCTGTCAAGTAACCAAGTAAAATAGAAGAGGAGCAACTCAACATTTTATATATTCTTGCTCTAGGCAGGTACTGGAGTTCATGTAAGATGGGAAGGGGGGTTTTTCAGCTTGTCTACTGAGTTAGTTATCCTTCCTGAATGCTTTCTGAAAGCAGGGCTTTCCACGGGGAGGCTTGTGGCAAAATTCTTAACCATCCACGTCAGAATCTGAGATATAAACCTCCAAGATAACAGTCTCAATAACTTTAAAATATTCTGAAAATTGGAAGGGAACCTTCTTAGACTAAAATGTTTTGATGAGTGCTGTACTCTTCTCTTTTGTGCGGTCTGTAGAGGAAAGAACCAAGAAATAAGAACAACCAGTAAAGTCTGGTTCATGTCACAGAATGTTAACAGACTTCCCCAAAATATTCAACAGAAGCAAAAAAGTGTTACAGAAAAATCCATGTCAACAAAGGTGGTGAAAACCCTGTGAATGAAGCAGCAGAGGGACATGGTGATCATAGACTCTTGCAACAGCTGAAAAAATACATCAGTTATCTTTTACCACTCTGGGAAAAATTCTGAAAGTAAATTGTGCATGTAAACATAACTAAGATTTTTGTGTAGAGCTCATAGGGGATCATCAGGTCTGGCTAATGAGCAATGATCAATCAGTGAAGTAGACAGACCTGAATCAAAAAGGAAATTGAATGGCATGTATTGATATTCCATCTAAAACCGCTATTACGGAGCTTAGGAAAATTGGGAGAAATAATCAGCCTTCAGCAGGAAATATTACTTACAGGTGGGGAATTTGATTTGCAATATTGAGGATATATCTGGGGGACCTAGAAGGGAAAATATAACAAAAGACGGCAATTTGCTAAGAATGTATGAGACTATTTGACATGGAAGATGAAAATTCAGTTATAGGAACTCAGAGAATGCCCATGATATTCCCCAAGGTACAATAATGGGGGTTGACTAGAAAGAAATTATATTTCACAGGAACATGTGCATTTACTTGAAAGTTTCAAGATGTGCCAATAACAACTAAGATAAAAATGCAGGGTAATGAAGCAAAAATGAGACAACAACCCACCTACCTGTTAAAAAGAGGACAATTTAAGATATATATAGTGGAAATTATTCAAAGGTTAGTAAGAGAAGACAAAAATTTCTTCAGAAGTCATAGCTAGTGAGTGGGATAAAATGAAAGTGGAGTTTAAAAATATGGAAAAAATAAAGAATAAGAGATATGGTAAGAAATAACAGGAATTACAGGGGTTGACAAAGGTTAATTTATTGCAGAATAAGGGGAATCTCACAGAACAAGAACAGTTACAATTGCAGAATGCTAAAGAGAAAATAAGGGAGTATCTGGATAATATACATATGTTTAGAAAGATTTCTTTGAAGCAACTGCTTTTTGATAACTCCTGAGTACAAAGTAGAAAGGGTTATTACCAAACTTATGAAGCTTATAATAAGAAAAACAACAAGAGATACTGTAGAGATATTAAGAGAAATGTGGAAATCAAGTGCACAAATGAAAATATTTATGGAAGACTTCAGTATACCAAGTTTAGAGGTAGATGAATCTCAACAATTAACAGCTAAGGTACGAGGAAATGAGATAAAAACAGTGACATGCAATCAATCTGTAGTATCCAGGAACAGATGGTATTCCTGTGGAAGTGAATAAGCTAAGAAGAAACTGATAAAAGATTTGGATGATTTTGTTTAATAGTATTTTAAAAGAAGGGGAAGCACCAGCATCCCCGAGGAAAGCTTTTGTGGATGTAATATCTGAAGATAGTATAGACCCAACAGACCCAGCTTAATTAAGACCCATTTCAATTTTGAAACATGATTATAAAGCATTTATGTCTATGATAGCTAAAAGAATGGCAAGGTGTTGCAAACATTTATAGATGTAGCTCAATGTTGTTTTGTGCAAGGGAGGCAATCATCTGACAATAATAGAACAATGAAGATCCAGATGGAAGCAGAGTATAAGAAAATACTACCACTGTTGTTGGGTCTTGATGGAGACAAAGCATTCAACAGCGTTACCTGGGATTTTATGAGTAGGGCAATGTAAGAATTTGCATTCCCTGAAGCAATAATAAGGTTAATTAGAAGGATGTATGACGGATTGGAGGCAGAAATTAAAAGCGGGAGTGTTTATTTCAGAAATTATGGGAGGAACCAGGCAGTGGTGTCCTCTTTTACTTTGTTCTTTGCTTTAAATTTAGAGCAATTGGCAAAGAATATATATTCTGTATATATATCTACAGTGAATATAACAAGTTTACACACAACTGTTAAAATGCCAGGTTTTTGTGATATAAAAAAACAAGACCACAGTAAATCATTTCAAAACATTTCCCACCATTAATGTGACCTTTAACCTGTACAAGTCAATTGAAAAACAAACAAATCTGTTAGGGGAAAAAATATTAAAAATAAGAAATGTACAATAAGCAGGTTGCATAAAGGTGCACACCCTTAAACTAATACTTTTTTGTGTGTACACCCTTAAACTAATACTTTGTTGAAGCACCTTTTGATTTAATTACAGTATTCAGTCTTCTTGGCTACACACCTGCTATCAATTAAAGAGACTCTGCTTAACCCCAAATAAAGTTCAGCTCTCCTAGTAGGATTTTCCTGACAATTACTCAGTCGCCTGCTACATCAAAAGCCAGGGTTCGCATAGAGCTTACAAAGCATCAAAGGGATCTCATTGTTGAAATGTATCAGTTAGGAGAAGGGTACAAAAAAATTACCACAGCATTGGATATACCATGGAACACAGTGAAGACAGTCATCAAAAAATGGAGAAAATAAGGAACAAAAGTGACATTGCAAAGAACTGGACGTTCCTCCAAAATTGATGAAAAGAAAAGACGAAAACTGGTCAGGGAGGCTGCCAAGAGACCTACAGTAACACTGAAGAAGCTTCAAGAATTTCTGGCAAGTACTGGTTGTGTACTACATGTGACAACAATCTCCTGTATTCTCCATACGTCTGGACTGTGGGGTAGGGTTGCAAGACAGAAGCCTTTTCTTACACAGAAAAACATCCAAGCCTGGCTACAATTTTCAAAACAATACATCAAGTCTCCC